>NC_134407.1:37189984-37491859 GCF_038048845.1 Mixophyes fleayi
ACTTGATAGCTTATTTGTACACTGAAATTTAAAGATGATCTAGGACGTGCCCTACCCCAAATATAAATTTGCCATCACATTTTAAATTTACCTCCCCCTCCAATGCAACATGGTTTTGCCTTACTTACTTACTTTTACTTAACTTTCCTTAATGAATCAGGCCCCTTGTTTGGAATTGCATCAACGACATATATGATACCTATGCTATAGAAGTAATATAACAATTTTATTCTTTTAACAAATGTAAACTTAGGAAACCTACATGTGCATGTACTGTGGTTGCCTTGTCAAACAAAAATAGCTTATTTGTATTGTGACTAGGTTGTTTGCCTCAAAAATGTAAAACACAAGGGGCCCGATTCCTTAAGGATCTCAACTTAAGAAACTTCTTATTTCAGTCTCCTGGACAAAACCATGTTACAATGCAAGGGGTGCAAATTAGTATTCTGTTTTGTACATAAGTTAAATACTTACTGTTTTTTCATGTAGCACACAAATATCAACTTTAAAATTTCAGTGTACAAATAAGCTATCAAGTATTTGTGTGCTACATGAAAAAACAGTCAATATTTAACTTATGTGCAAAGCAGAATACTAATTTGCATCCCTTGCATTGAAACATGGTTTTGTCCAGGAGACTGAAATAAGAATTTTCTTAAGTTAAGATCCTTAATGAATCAGGCCCAAGGTTATTAAAAAGAACAGATGTAGTGGCAACTTTAGCTGACTATCTGCACATGAAGAGGTTCTGTAAAATCAGTCTGGGAAACTAATTAAAATGATATAATGTATTGTGTAGTGAATACCCAATGTGTTTCCCCAAGCTGCGCCCTAACATGGATGTAGGTGGTTTAGCAGCACTATATATTTTGTTAAATTCACTCCAGATTTCTCAAAAATCAATTCCAACATCAAAACTACTTTAAAGAAACAATAAAGGATGTCCCCACAAACAATACACAATCCAATCAAGCTACATAAACACAACACATCCTTTCAGGGGAAAAACAAGTAAAAGTGTACTTTACATAATTACTGCCACGAGTACATGAAACAAAGGATAGCAAAGACTATTTGTCAGCTGTTGTAAAACATCCATAACCACATAGACACTAACTGTCCTCTTTTTGACTGAGAATTCCTAAACAACCTGAGAACTACAATTTCCAACACACTCCTTTAACAGATACAATTACCACAGTACCTTTCATTGATTGCTCCTTTTGCAAACAGCCTGGGACTTGAGGGGAGTACCAGCGGCTCAGGAGACGTAGGGGTCACAGTCTTCTTGGTAAATGGCCGATCAGAGTGAAGGACACTGCGTAGCTTCTGGGTAAAACTATAGGCGTCTGATGTTGGAAAAGTTGGGCTTCTGATGACCATAGGGCAAGATGCTGGCTCATTTGGAAGAGAAACCAATTTGTCATTAGTAGGTCTGAAGGAACCATGTTCACAACTTGATACTTCTGAGTCAGGAGCTGGAGAGGATGCCAAAGGTTCATTGTCTGCAGTATGGTGGTTTCCTAATTGCCCAGAGAGAGAGTTTCCTTGTTTGATGCTTGTGGACAGTTCCATACACTGAATTTGAGTCTCTTCCTGTAAAAGTTCTGCTCCTGCAGACGAAGGACCACATTGTTCATCAACCACTGGTACATGAATGGTCTCTTGTGTAACATTTATCTCTACAGGAGTTACAGCCTGAGCCAAAGTTGCAAAGTCATCAGTGGGAGGGCTTATGGCCTGAGACGAATGATTTGTCTCTTTTGCAGTAAAATGTGGTTCATCACATAGAATTTCTGTTTCTTTAACAGTGGAAGATAACATCTCAGATAGAATATCCATCTTTTTATGGGTTGGATGTAACTGATCGTGTATTATTGTTGTCTCTTTAATTTCAGGGACATCACTAATTCCTTTGACAGTCAGGTTGGACCTCTCTTCTACTGTTTCAGAAGCTATCATTTCTTTTTCTTCCAGTGAAAGATTTTGATGATCAGAAATAAGTTCTTTGCTGTTGATTTGTGGCTTTAATGTTGTATCTTCAAAGTTTTCATCTTTCTCCTTGGGAAGAAGATCGAGAGATCCAGTTGTCACTTTAGCTTCATTGCTGACAGCAGCAGTTACATTGGATGTCTCTGCTTCTTTACAAGATTTTACTAGTTGAGGAATAACAGTTTTCACTTCTAAGTCTGGTTGGTTTTGTCCCTCTAAGGATAATTTAAACTCCTCATTGGAGGTGGCTTGGTGCATACATGCTGGGTCTTGCATGCTGACAACTTGGCTCTCAGATGCTGTATTTAATATATTTTTTACTTGGGAAGATGAATCGCTGTCGGTAATATATATTACTTGAGAAGATGGATCGCTGTCGGTAATAGATATGGTATCTGCTAAAATGCTCAATTCTTTTACATATTCCCTGCCTGTTAGGGTCCCGATAACGTCATCTGTGTGTATATGGATGTGCTCCTGGGAATTGTGGTTCATTACTTCTGTCCCTTTAGGATGAACGCCAAGCATTCCTTCACAAGCCATCTCAGGATGTTTCTCTTGAGGGGGTATTTCCTTGTGTATATTATGATGTAGAAAATCAAATGCTCCCTCTGATTTTTCAACATTAACACACTGTGGATGGGTACGATCTGAGAACTTGCTCCTTGAGTTAAAAGGCTCTGTTTCTAAATGATGGCTATTAATCTGTGATATCGCAAGATTACTATCCATCTGAGAACTATGTACGGTATCTTTCTGGACACCAGACACTGATGCACTTTGCAAGGACATATCCAGATTATCTGCAGAATATTCAGCAATGTTTTCAGTGCTCCCCATTTGCTCATATGTTTCCATCTTAATAGGCTGGGCTTGTTCTTTTGTTCCAATTCTGGGCACAAAGTCGGATTTGGAGTACTGCTGTCCCACCACTATACCAGAAACATCAGATGACTCTGGAGGCTGCAGTTCCTCTACTAAAGGAGTCATGAAGGAGCAGGTACTCACATGTTCATCATGTTGTATTCCTCTGGACTGATCCCCATGTCCAACCTGCCCCATACCTTCAGTATAACATCTCTGAATGTCATCAAGAGGTTGTACATGTTGAATATTACAATTATTGTGTATTGACTCACCAATACTAGATATAGGCGACACCTGCAGTAAATCTTCGTGTGTTTTTCCAAGAGCCTCTACAGGTAAATCATTACTGCAAAGGCTCTCTTTAATGTCCGATTGTCCAGACATAATTTGAAGGTCAGTACATACCCTTGTCTCACCCTCTGGACAAATGACTGGACTCTCATTTTTTCCACTATAACCACAAGGAAGAGACAATTGTAGGTTCTTGTCTGATGCTGTCAATATGGGAATTTGCAGTAATTCAGATTCTAAACTTAAACAAACAATATCAGTTCCATTCTCTCCCTGACATGGAGACGTTGCTGCTAATTTACTTGTATTGCCCACATGGATTTTATCATTGTTAGGTGTCTTTGTGGTGCTATCTTTATGAGAAACTTCCACTGTGCTGCATGTATCAGCTGATATTTGAAGCTGGGTGTCTGTATCTGCTGGTACCTGAGGCAGGGTGCATGTGTCTGCTGGTACCTCAGGCAGGGTGCCTGTATCTGCTGGTACATGAGGCAGGGAGCCTGTATCTGCTGATACCTGAGGCAGGGTGCCTGTATCTGCTGATACTTGAGGCAGGGTGCCTGTATCTGCTGGTACCTGAGGCAGGGTGCCTGTATCTGCTGATACTTGAGGCAGGGTGTCTGTATCTGCTGGTACTTGAGGCAGGGTGTCTGTATCTGCTGGTACATGAGGCATGGTGCATATATCTGCTTGTATTTGAAGAAGGGTGACTGTATCTGCTTGTACTTGAGGCAGAGTGCCTGTATCTGCTTGTACTTGAAGCTGGGTGTCTGTATCTGCTGGTACCTGAGGCAGGGTGCCTGTATCTGCTGGTACTTGAGGCAGGGTGCCTGTATCTGCTGGTACTTGAGGCAGGGTGCCTGTATCTGCTGGTACTTGAAGCTGGATGCCTGTATCTGCTGGTACTTGAGGCAGAGTGCCTGTATCTGCTGGTACTTGAAGCTGGATGCCTGTATCTGCTGGTACTTGAGGCAGGGTGCCCGTATCTGCTTGTACTTGAGGCAGGGTACATGTATCTGCTGGAACTTGAAGCTTGATGCCTGTATCTGCTGGTACTTGAGGCAGCGTGCCTCTATCTGCTGGTACCTGAGGCAGGGTGCCTGTATCTGCTGTTACTTGAGGCAGGGTGCCTGTATCTGCTGTTACTTGAGGCAGGGTGCCTGTATCTACTAGTACTTGAGGCAGGGTGCCTGTATCTGCTTTTACTTGAGGCAGGGTGCCTGTATCTGCTGGTACTTGAGGCAGGGTGTCTGTATATGCTGGTACTTGATCCAAGGAGCCTGTATCTGCTGGTACTTGATCCAAGGAGCCTGTATCTGCTGGTACTTGAGGCAGGGTGTCTGTATATGCTGGTACTTGATCCAAGGAGCCTGTATCAGCTTGTACTTGAGGCAGGGTGCCTGTATCTGCTGGTACTTGAAGCTGGATAACTGTATCTGCTGGAACTTGAAGCTGGATGCCTGTATCTGCTGGTACTTGAGGCAGGGTGCATATATCTGCTTGCATATGAAGCTGGCTGCATGTATCTTCAGTTGCTTTAAGTTGAGGTTGGATCCCCATACTGGCAGTATCATTTGCATTTGGAGACATTCCAAAATATTTACTACTTTGGTTTTCTTTCACCAACTTCAGTGACTGTTTCTCAACTGGAATAAAGCCACTTACATCTGGCTCACTGCAAGGCACAGTTGTTTCTTTCTGTAATCCTGAAGCACCAGTAACTTCTATTCCATTAAAACACAATTTTTTGTCTGTTTCATTGCAAGTTTTAGACACAGGCTTGTCCATTTTAAAGCCTATGATTGAAGAGTCTGATGTGCACGCTATAGGATGCTCCTGCAGGTTGGAAGTAATAAGTTTATTCTCCAGGACTGCGCCAGGACAGAGAAATTTGTCAGAGGTTAGGTGGGGTGTGTCCTCTGAGGACGCTTTCTCTTTCTGATTCAATGTGATCAAGGAAACCTCTTCCTCCTTTGTAGACCTGCCTTCCAGGTTTCTGCTGACATTTATTACCTTTAAGTGTTCTGGAGTTACGACAGAGGCATCCTGCATGAGCTGAACCTTGGACGACTCTCCCACGCTACAATTTGTCTTGAGGTTCAGCCTCTCCACATCAGACAGGACGGATAATTCCAGACTAGAATTAATGTCACTACTTTGTCTCTGATGTGAAGCGTTTAAACACATGTCAGTTCCACTCTGGATTTGGCTGATTTTCATCTTGGTTTGGGCTGGAAATTTCTCAGTCTTTTCAAGCAGAAAACTTGTCTTTTCTTCCTTTAGACTTGCTAAATGCTCGCGGTCCATAGCAGACTCCAGTCCAAGGAGAGGCAAATAAGGCTCTGTCTGTGGAGGTAGACGATGGACCTCTTCTCTTAAAAATACTGCACTTAATGACTGAACTGGCTTATCCAGTGAAGTGTGTGTGGCTGGGGAGTGTCCCAAATTAGTGGGACACGCAGAAATAGATAAATAAGTGTTTTTTATATCAGTCTCTGCAGCTTTTTTCTGATGGGTGGCTGATCCTACATTGTCACATGCAAGTTTCCCATGATCGGTTCTCTGTATATCATTAGCAACATACTCTTTAACATTACTCTTCTCTTCTGCTACCAAGTCCATTCTGTTAGGTTGCTGAGGGAGATTTATACACAGGGGAGTCTGCTCACTCCTATTATTATACTGAAGCACATTTTGACTTTTGGGAGCTTCTTTGATCTCACTAATGGATGGAGAAGTGCATGCCTTCTCATGGCTACACATGGGTGATCTTTTTGCAATATCATCATTATATGTCAGGTTTAGTCCCATTGTCTCAATGCAAACATTTGTCACATCTTCCAAAAATAAATTGTTCACACAAGTTTCAGTTTTATTGTCCCTAACTGTTTGCATGATATCATCATTTTTATTGATTACTTCCTGCTGATCACCAGAAGAAAGAATCTGCAAATTGTGTGGTGAGTTTTCTGAAAGAGCTGTCTTGGATCCAGTGGGAGTTTCAATACGGTCTTGGTTTTCTTTAAAGTCACTGCGATCATTGACCACGTTATTCTGTACACTGTTGTCTGCGTAAATGTATGGGACAAAACCAATACCTAGGCTTGTGTCTCCACCAATGTCAGTGATGTCATTAGGTGTACATAGCACTTTTCCACTCTCATGTGTTCTTTGACTGTGGAAACTTTTTTTGTTCAGCAGATCGGAAGGAATTAGATTTTCAGAAACGTCTTTTAAGGCCTCTATTGTAGGCTCGTGGTTTACTACATCTTTATTGCTAAAATCTCCACCATCTGTCCTGAACTTCTTCAGCACACCATAGTCACTGCTGGTTTCCTGGATTGTGCTCTGAGGTTGAATGTTTTCTATTGAAGTCACTTCTTTCAAATTAACGTTAAGGTTCATATTATCATCTGAAGTCTCTGATGGCACGGCAGCAGAACTGTGACATGCTGTTATCTCACCCGTCTGTGTCAGAATACTTTCCTCCTCTGCAGACGGCTGAGCAGAGTGTTGATTAAGCAATGATGTAACAAGATTATCAGAAAGGACACTGAGCTCTGACACCACCGGATTGGGCTCAAAGCTCTGAACAGCAGGGGTTTCTCTGCTGTGTAGAAGGGTTTCTGGTACATGTCTATGTGGAGTGGAGAGTTTATTTTCATTCCTGTCTGAGCTTCCATCTGTTCTAGTAGGCAAGATTAAATTGCCCTGACTCCGTAACTGGCTGCTCCCACCATCTGTAGTCAAAGGGTTATTGTTCCACAATCCGTCTTCTCCTTCACCAGTAATACTATCCCTGGAATCTCCGGTAGTTTGGTTACAGGTGTCGTCTGGTTTTCTCAGCATTGTATCTGGCTGTGATGCTGCTGCATTCCTTGAGAGGACTTGTAAGGGTGCTGGAATTAGCTGGGGTGTGGCAGTCAGAGGTTGAATACTTGGGTCCCAAAAATTCCAGTTATCCTTGTTTAAAGTATCATTGTTGTTAAACTGAGTCATTGAGAACACAACACTGTCTGGATCTATATCTGGATTGTCCAATAATTCTGTACATGCTGTTGACTTTCCTTGGGCTTGCAAATTAAAAGCATTGCTAATGACTGAAACATTTTCTTCAGAGGATGACTTAGTCCACGGCATCCACACCGAGTCCTTAAGTTCCTCATCTGACTTCCTAGGAATTTTTTCTGGCAACACTTGCTGACCCCATTCTCTAAGTATCCCAACAAGTCCTATATCTTGTGATGCTTCAAATTCATCTTCTCTGGACTCTTCACTGGAGAGGACACTGCAGTTAATAAGGTAAATGGTTCAAATCATTCAGTCTTCCACAAATAAAATTTTGGACGAGCAATACAGTGTAATAGCAAGGATGCAAAGAAAGATCCAAAACCGACCACAACAAGCAGAACCCATGGACAATAGAAGCTCGGAACACCACAAGATCATGCACCAAGATCATGCACCACATGCTTGAGAAAAAATGGGACATTTATGAAAACTGGTGCAGAGGTAACATGCAGAAAAGGTGTTGTAACCAGTAGCAACCAATCAGACATTTCTTTCATTTTCTAAAGTGAGCTAGACAAGCGTGACGATATTCTAGATATACATATCCTCCTTATTCCAGTTACATGTGCCTCACTTTCATAAATGTCCCAAAATTAGTTGTACAAAATAACTAAAGAAAAAGCTAATAAACATCACAATGCAAAACGCAAACAAAAAAGTAAATTGTCCTCTAATGTGCAGATCAAAAATTCCTTGTGCTACATAGAGATTAAGGAGTGCATTAAAATTGTATTTGCCTATGTGTGCAATGATAGCTAGCTAACAATAACATTAATGAGACCCGCATGCCCCGATAGAGGAAGTTCGTCGCTAGGAAAATACCACTGGACTCAAGCCAAACAGATGGAATAAAGGCAAATACAACAGCAGAAAAGACATTTCCAAGAACAACGCAAGCCTGCCACACTTTGCTCAGCATCATCCAGCATGCAAAGAATGTGTAGAAGGCTCCAAACTCAAAAAGGAACTCTCCAACTAGAAGAGTTGCCGCTACTTCCCTGTAAACCGGTTCCAGTGTGCAATGTATATAATTACCCCTACTTAATGTAGTGGCAGTTAGATCTATTTATTTTTTACAATGTTCCGATCGCCTGGACACAGTGGAGGCAATCGTCTTGTGGTACAAATCAATATTCATGGAAATGCAGAATATCAGTTCACTAGTAACTAGAGATATCACTGAGGAATGAGACATTTGTTGTCACTAGTTCTTTGTGAATTGATAGGCTTAATATCACTTCCGCCGCCCCTAGATCTAAATGAACAGGTTCAAACACCACTGCGTGCAAAAAAAAAAATATCTTATATATTCACATACAATAACGTGGGGTGTAACATGTATTTTAATATGGGGTGTAACATCATCACAGGATTAAAAGCACTAGATTGTCAGCTCCTAGTGCAAGTTCCTCTGTCCTGCTTTTTTTCGACCTGTTTGTGTTTGTTACGTTTTTGGGCAGAATTGTACAACTATAATAATACACATTATGATATAAGTAAACACATAGTACAGTGATGTGAAGTATGTGCCATGACTATTATTGCTAATATTATAATATTTGGCATAGCTCTGTTTACACAATAGATCATTTTGCATGTCTGTGTTATATGAAATATGTTTCTTGTTGAGCGTTAATACTAATCCTAGATGCAGACTACAAAGGATTTAACAAGTTTGCACACGACTCGTGCTTGGCTTTCAAGCAGAATATTTAACAGCTGGAAGCAAAGTCAGGCAATAGGACAAGCTCAGACCATATACTCAGGTTTGGGCTAATGAATAATAAAAAGCATTTTCACCGTAAATAGTTCACTCTAAGCTCACAGCTGTCAGATATGAGAAACACAAGTCTCCCCCAGAGTTGTGCTACAAGCCATGCATATAGGAATGATACCTGATGGTGCCAGGCTGTGTGCTGCTCCCAGATTCCTTATATTCCAGGCCCTCTATATAAAGACCAGTCTGCGGAAGGGCAGGACGCAGCTGTCCTTCTTCCCAAGCACTAGGCTGCGATGGGATGCTCCTGGGAAAGAGAATGGATCATTGGACAGAGGGAAATCAGAGGGAAATAGGTGTTCATGCTGAAAAAACAAGTGTACTATATTTTTCCAAGTTAAACAAGATACGAAGTATTGTCCCCAGAGACTTTCCATATCCTCATCAAATGCCAAACTAAAGATAGCCATGACCCCTGCAGCCTTCAGCTTGTAAGCACAGAAACTTGCATGGAAAAAATGAGTGGTTTACAGTGACAGATCCAATTGCTTCTATGTTATTCCAGGACAATTATAAACGTCGGTTAAATGTTACACTGCAGAAAACAGCAAGTGTCTGCTGTATGCAAAATGATTTTGTGCAACGTGTCTAAATACTGGCGATGTTAGAATGGCTTCAGTTGGTCTTCTATAGTATATTTGTGGCTCTCAGCCCCCATAGCATACCTCCATAGACCTAACTGCAATATACATTACACATATTTTTCTCGTGAAAAACATAAAACAGCTCTAAAAGCTATCTCTAAAAAGAAAAATAAAGATAAAATAAAAGTAAAAACACTACTAGCTTCTAAAGATAAGCCCAACTCCTTGGGCACTTAGTTTAAAACTGAGGCTACAGGGGTTGGTAGAGGGGAGGGGTCAGTCAGCATACATTTAACAAAGTTAACTAGCTAAGTGCCAACTCCCCAAGCTCCCCTCCACAACCCCATGGTAGAAGTGTCCCCCAGATAGGATGATAGAGATTTTTGTATACAGTTTTATTTTAGTACCCTCCCGCTGACATAACAGTGCTGCCAATAGGGAGCAAACGACAACACCCATAGCTTTAAAGGAGTTTATCCGATCACATAGATAAGTAGTGTTACCACTACTGTTGCCTGATGTCAGCTGCCAGGCACAGGTGCAGGAGCAGGGAGCTTTCATTTTTTATGCTAGGGGAAAGGGCGTAGTGGATGCAGTGATGCTTTAATTGTCTGTAGCTTCAGTACAATCAAGTAACACATTTACTACAAACGTCTAGCTCGAAAATATTATTGTCTCAGCTTAAGGGGCAGCTTCTACGCTACATTCTTTGCTGATATAACATATAATATCATAAAAAAAATTCAAAGGAATAGTGAACCCAGAATCCAGGTTAATCCAGGTACTGTCAATGGTTCGTAGAACATCTAATGTCTCAGTTAGTGGCTCTATAAATGATTGCTTGGCTTTGAGATGGTATAAAATATCTGTGTGATAAGGAGAACCCTTATTTTTATTAGCAGAGGTGATAGGCAAATAACTGTGTGTACTATTTCAAATAAGATTGCATTAACAGAGCAATGCCTATTTAAGATGTCTGCAGCAATTCAAATGTAAAAAATAATAGCAAATAGCAAAAATGTGTTTACTAGAACAGTTTGGATTCATGGTGGCTTAGTGGTTAGCACTTCTGCCTCACAGCACTGGGGTCTTGAGATTGATTACCTCCCATGGCCTTATCTGTGTGGAGTTTGTATGTTCTCCCCGTGTTTGCGTGGGTTTCCTCCGGGTGCTCCGGTTTTCTCCCACACTCCAAAAACATTACAGTCGATCAATTGGCTGCTATTAAATTGACCTTAGTCTCTCTCAGTCTGTGTGTCTGTGTGTGTGTGTGTGTTAGGGAATTTAGATTGTAAGCCCCAATGGGGCAGGGACTGATGTGAGTAAGTTCTCTGTACAGCACTGCGGAATCAGTGGTGCTATATAAATAGCTAATGATGATTCATGAACTTCGTTTTATACATAGGTGCTTCAACCTCCACAATCTTCCTGCAACAGTTTGATAACAGCCTCATATCACTACTCTGTGTTGTTGGGGTACCCTTGTTCTTTCCCCTATGTAACTATAGTCTGTTGTTGTCACAGTCACTGTAACTGTCATGTTCAATTTTAACTGGGGTTTATTTCTGCTTTTTATGAGATCCAACTCGACAGTGTGTTACAAACGGTCAAGCAAAACTGTAATTAGAAGCCTATGGCATGCTCACTAAAATATAGAAATACATAACACATCCCAGTAAATCATTTTCCTGTTCTCAAAATGCATTCAGCAGCTATCTTATATAACAATACTAACAGCACTCTCTGGAGGCACAAAGTAAAAGTGGAGCCTAATATGAAAGCATTCTTCCAATACTTACCCGGGATTTGCTGCTGACAATCTCAAGTTCTCAGAGAACAATGATGGAAAAGTTTCATCTCCCTGGTGCTGTCCTCCTAGTTGGCTGCTAAGATCCCTCTGAGGATAAAGCACGGGAATGGTTTCTACAGATGGAAAGAATTCCTGCAAAATAACAATCAACACATTACAAAATGTCCAATTGTTCAAACTGCACTTGTCACCTACTCATAAAGGAGGAAGCCATGCTGTACCAATATTCAAGAGAATTCAGCCTATTAGCTCACTAGGTTCTATTGACATTACTCAGGCACGGAGCACATTGTCAACATTATGAAAATAGTCCTACAGTTTGGATCAGTGCTCAGAGAATATGAGAAACCACAGTGGGCTGCTGCCTACTTTCCTTGCACAGAGGGTTGTCCCCCCTCCTTTGCTTTACCAAATAGCAAATTAAAAATGAATGATGAAAAAAATACCTAGGAAATAAATAGGTAATTGGAACAGCCCAAAGATGTGTAGTTGAACCTGTATTACCTACAATAACATAGGTGACATTGTCATATAAACGTTCAGGCTTACCAGGATGACCCATCAGCCTGCTTGCACCACAATAATATAATTTCCGAAGCGGGCAGCATGCCCCCTTAGATTCCGAGAATCCACCCTGAACAGAGCAGGTATAGGACAAAGCGCAGGGGTATTTGAGAGCGGCTTCATAGTGCATGTGCCAACTCTGTGCAGGTGGGGGGGGCGCTGGAGTGTTTAGTTAGTGATTGTCAGGCGCTGTTCCCGCACACACGCCAGGTGCCGGGGACAGTCACCTTATTTGCCCTCCAGGTTTGCTTGGCACGGGACGCTACTTCCGGTTCTCGGCCAGAGGTTCAGGCGCATGCACCTGAACATCGCATCTCCGATGACACCATCAGCGCTTCCTGTCGGTGGTCAGCTGCACTAGGGTGCCAGAGTATCAAGGTCTCTAGTCTCCAGCACTTTGTTTGTTTCCTGTGCATACTTGACTTCTTGGATTCTGACCCGGTTCTGCCTAACTACTCTTTGAATCTCCCTTTGGACTCTCTTTCCTTTGGTACCTTGTATAGCCCGCACGGTTTGACCTCTGGACTTCACGACTACTCTAGTTCACCTACACCTCGCTGATAGCTGTCTGGGAAGTCCACGACCTGCACGTTTCTGCAGCAAACCCCCTAGGGGTCACTGGTGAAGACCTGAGGCATGTTTAGACTCCGCGCCTCCAAGCTTAGCAGCACTAATACCGGCAGGCAAGACCTTCAGAGCAAGTCTGTTTGTGACAGTGATATCTATATTACTGAGAGAGTGTGAATAATACATCATTATTATACATCATTATAATTAATTACCTCTAGAGTGATTACTTATTTCCACATAATATTGTTACCTCGTTTTATTAACTAAATCCTACTTCCTTACCTACTAACCATCATTAGTCTCAAATTTATTTGTGTCTTAATGAAAATGTACCAATTTGGCTTGTTGTCAGGCACTGTCCCCACTTTCTCTCCTCACTGTGGGAGCCTAGCAACAGGACGCAACTTCTGGAAGAGTCCCGTTGCAAGACAATAGGGCGCAACTCTCAAAAACCAGTGTGACGTCACTGACTGACGTAAACTGTTTTTTACTAGCTTATATAAGGCTGACTCTGACATATTACATACCTAGAACATGTCTGTCCAAGATGTACAGAGCCATAAGACAGACATGCAGTTACTTTTTATTACCCAGCTGTGGAAGCTAAATGAAGAAAATTATCCAATTCACAAGCAGCACTTTAGTTAGGTTCATGCTATAAACACATACAAGCAGGTGGATACCGCATCGATGCCTATTCAGCTATGATTGTGAGAGACAATACACTATGTCAAATATTAATACATCTGCCCCAAGTGAACATATATAATGCACTACTTGATGAAGTGCTCTGAAAATACACTTTACTTAGTGAGAGAGAGCCCAGCATGGTATAAAGAAGGACATCCATCAGCCTTTCAGCGATAATTATTTAATATGAATCTTCAATTCATAATGTCTCTTTAAAGCATTCATAGGTTTCATCGCAGCAGTGTCTGCAATGTTTTCTCTAAACAGAAGCATTACTTGTACAAACCGTTATAATCCACACTATTAGATAGGTCCGAATCAGACTGGCTGTTTAGATGAATAACAGAATATCATAGCAGTGAAGAACACTGGGATCTATGTGAGTTTTTTTGTCTAAACTAATGAAATAGGAATCCAAATAAGGCGACAGTCAGTAGAAGAGTTGCTGGAGTGCGGTATGTGATTTATAACGCAGTGCTGAATACAACCAACACAGCCACAAGTCAGAGCTCTCAGTGTGTGGCGTGGGTCCTAGATATAAAGGAGTATTGTGGGATTGTTTGTCCTTCCCACGCTCGTACATCCCAGAAGGCATCTCTATGTAACACTCCATAACCAGATGCTGACACTTCACTATCTTCTGCCCGTGTCTAAATATGCAGTATTGTTATTTCCATGGTAAAGAGGATATTATCCCATAGAATCCTTTCTTAACCTTTTATGTCCAGGACACATGTTAAGTATTTGCTTTATTCTTCATATTAAAAAAGGCTAACAATACATATGTCTATCTATATGTTAATATATACATATATATATATATATATATAGATATATATATAGATATAATTAGATCAATCAATCACTGACAGACAGACATTTGGAAAGCAGAGATGTAAAATATATCTGTACATTTGGCGAGAACTGACAATTATTTGAAAGAAACCTACAAATTGTTGAGTCCATGTAATGTAGATTGGTAGATGACCACAATTTTTTTTTAAATCTAACCAAAATTTATCACCTCCCCAAGATTCATAAACCATGCAAACCATTCTAAATAATGAAGACGAGAGGAGTGTTTATAACCGATGCAAAATGTGTGGTAGACAACAGTATGTACAAGCCCTGAGTTAACTAAAATGAGTACAACTTTATGCTATATGGCGCTATATAAATAAATGATGATGAAGATGATGATGATAATTGCTTCCAAAATTCATATTATTTCCAACCTGCTGAATTAATAATAAGTGTGTGGGGGGCAGGAAAATGAGAAAGAGAGAATCTAACATTCATCACATCATCTATTTATATAGCGCCACAAATTCCGCAGCGCTGTACAGAGAACTCACTCACATCAGTCCCTGCCGCATTGGAGCTTACAGTCTAAATTCCCTAACATACACATAGAACGAGAGAGATTAAGGTCAATTTAATAACAGCCAATTAACCTAGTAGTATGTTTTTGAATGTGTGGAAACCCACGCAAACACGGGGAGAACATACAAACGCCACACAGATAAGGCCATGGTCGGGAATCGAACTCATGGCCGCAGTGCTATGAGGCAGAAGTGCTAACCACTAAGCCACCACTGCCATTGTAAAGCTTAAAACGAGTCAGCTTAGTATGCAATACTATATATTACTGATTAGGCTTGCAGCCATGGTTAAAAATGTATTAAAAGGAATGCTACACTGAAAATAAAATCAAGCAAAATCTGTTGGTAACGGCTCAGGCTGAGTGAACAGCTGTGAGTCAGCTCACAGACCTCAGCATGTCTCACACTATGCTAATCCTTTCTCTGGTAGCACTAAAGCCTATTACATTGTGGGCTCAAGTGCTGCTCTCCAACACCGAAATACACTTTCATGTCCTGTGCATTAAGAACACATAGGAATTAATACACTTCTCAGCTCCAAAACAATACTCTTCTTGTGTGACCATTAGCTGCTCATACCTACTCACAAGCACTTGTCCATAAACATGGATTCCTTTTAGACAACAGTAGAAACAAAGTGTATTGTTCACAACTACTTGGAGTTGTGTGAGGGGGAAGATAAATTATAATAAAAATTTGATTTTTAATATGTGGTGTCACATTTATTTTAATATAACTGAACCTTGCAATTTAATGTGGCATTATGGCTTCCACCTTAAAACTCTTGGACTGAACCAATATTAATGAAAATATATCTTCAGAAGGGTTAGGTATTAAAATTCTACAGTCAACAGACCAACTGCCCAGCCCACGAACTTAAGTGGGAGGCCGACTTGGGCAGGCCACCAGATGAGGGCACCTGGTCAGTAATCAGAGAACAGGTCTTGAGAACCTCTATCTCCTATCTCGTGAAAGGAAACGCTTACAAAATCTATTTTTTCGGTGGTATCTTGTTCTGACTAGGTTGAAAACAATATACGGGACCACATCTGATCTATGTTGGCGGGGGGGGGGGGGGGGGTGCGGCGAACGAGGATCGTTCCTCCACATCTGGTGGTCCTGCCCAAAGATTGCTCTATTTTGAGATGATGTGGTTGCTTTAATAAGTGAAGTAACACAGGTACAAATTACTAAATGTCCCTGGTCCTTCCTTTTGGGCTCTCCATTAGAAGCGCTCGATAAACATGCAGAGAAGCTGTCCATACAAATCCTTAATGCAGCCATATGCCTAGTGGTCTAAGAACTGTAAAAAATAAGATCCCCCATCTAGACAACACCTCATCAATAAAATATGGTTCCTGGAATCAATGGAAATTTTTTTGGCAAAGCTAAACAATAAATTCTCCCAAATCTGTTGTAATTGGTTTATATATAATATCCCTTCCAGTTCACACGACACCAGCGCTCACCCTCAGGATACTTCAGCCCTCTTCTTATAGGTTGTCAAATTTGATGTTATATGTAGATTCTGTCTTCCTCAAATAGAGGAATGCTGGCCGTCAGGACTCCCATGTCTTGTCTCAGTCTACCCACCCCCCACACTTCCATCTCCCTCCCTCCTTATTACAATACATAAAATAGAGATCACACTTCGATATATCACTCAATGGTTTGGAATTTAATATTTTGATACAGTTCAGACCATATAATGGAACGTGTAATTTATTTGCCTTTTGTTACATTTTTTTGTACATTCTTTTGTGTAAGGGCCGGGGCTGTCAAACAGCCCCTTCCTGATGTATATACAGTCACCTATTTTGGCCTACTTTGGCTTTCTACATTGTATGTATACACTGTGTGTTGGTACTTTATAAATAAAGTTATTAAAATAAAAATAAAAAAAATTATTAAAATTCTACAGTCAAAGGGACATATTCAATTAGCCGCGGAGTGCCTTCGAAAGCATTCTGGAGGCACCCCACGGCGATGTAATATCACATATTTCTCTTCGACGCCCCCCCAATAGGGGAGCGAGGAGGAATCCACAATGTTGCAGTACCGTAGTGCCTGAAAAAGTGCTCAGACGTGATGTTTGAAGGCTAACTGAATATACCCCAAAATGTTGACAGTGAAACGTCTACACCATTTCGACATCTGCGACAATTTGAACCAGCTGACCATTAGTTAGTGGCCTATGGTTTAAGTTTGTTTACAATGGAGTGAATATTATGATTTATATCAGTTCTATGTAATGTTTATGGTTTCATGTTAACTTAAGTATGTTATATAACATTTATAATAATTTGGCTGTTTAATGGTATTAACCAGTCGAATAGATCTGCCAGATTGGGGTGTCTTCTAGGGGATCAATAGGAAGCTACATCCACAGGGCCATCTTTTCCATTGGGCACGATGGGCAGGTGCCCAGGGGCCCCACGGGCAAGGGGCCCCATAGGTAAGGCTCTTAATAAGAAAAAATAATCCTGCAAAAAAAAAATAATCCTGCAAAAGAAAAACTACAAGGGTCACTGAGCGAGTATATTTAAGAAAAGCAGTGCATCTGGGCCTATATATATATATATATATATATATATATATATTATAGGTGCCCCGATGCACTGCTTTGCCCGGGGGCCTGTAATGTTGTTAAGATGGCCCTGTACATCCATAGGGTCCATGTGATCATCCCCTTATAGTCTGTGGACGCAGTACTCACTTAGAGTTCCCGTGAATCCACTAATGGGAATGAGCAACTCAGCCAAATTTTAACATTTAATCAATACTGTTCCCTAAAGGTTGGATTGCCGATTGTGAATCATAGCCCCAGTTACGTGTATGAACTTTTGGCCTCAAAAACCACTAAACAATCCCATTAATACTTATAGAAAGGGAGACTTAAGGTACTCAGAGTCCACTAAATACCTTTGGATCTCAAGTCTTTTGAAAGGCCTACCCTCTATAGGGGTATTAAAGAGAAGGCTGAAAACAAATTCCTTCACCCAGGCATACGATATTAATCTCATTACATCATGGTGGGTCCATGGGAGAACAGTGTTAAGTAATTATTGTTGCTATTATTAGTATTATTCGTAGTATTATTATTAGCTAATTATTCAGAGTTTTACAATCTTCAGAAAAATATACAGAAAAACTATATCCACTTATCTGAAGACCGTGACATATTGCCCGATGCCATATCAGTTTATTTCTCAGACAAGGATTAGTAGTTTTCCAGATAAATGTTTTAGTTTCAAGATAGAATACGTGGAATAAATTACATGGAGGGTTATTTGTATTAAAAGGGTTTCATACCCAGCACCTACTGGCCCACAATGTAGGTTTGTTTAAAGGGATTATGTGAAGTTTGGATTCTTTGTTATAATTAATGGAACAACTTGGTCAATGCATAAAGGTTAATATATGAAGATTAATCATCAAAAAAAAATGCAGAACACTACAACTCGGTAAGGCAGAATTTTTGCTGTATATTTTACTTCTATTCTTATTTATAACATAATATGTTTATCCTACCAATGGTAAGCTATTTTATAACAATCATTGGGTCCCTATAGCAAGACTTAATTGTGGGTCCTTCATAAACTAGTCTGACGTTGGTCTGAAGCATGAGGAATCTGGAGAGAAGGAAAGGGTAACAGACTTGCATAGATAGTAACTCAATTCTTCTATGGTGATAAGCGCTATCTAACGGTATCTAATGTGCACCCAGTTATTCATGAGGGGTCCCCATAGGAAATGTCCCATAGGCTAGTCCCACTAGGAAGAAGATAACAGAAAATGTCCCATAGGCTAGTCTCACTAGGAAGAAGATAACAGAAAATGTCCCATAGGCTAGTCTCACTAGGAAGAAGATAACAGAAAATGTCCCATAGGCTAGTCTCACTAGGAAGAAGATAACAGAATATGTCCCATAGGCTAGTCTCACTAGAAAAAAGATAACAGAAAATGTCCCATAGGCTAGTCTCACTAGGAAGAAAATAACAGAAAATGTCCCATAGGCTAGTCTCACTAGGAAGAAGATAACAGAAAATGTCCCATAGGCTAGTCTCACTAGAAAGAAGATAACAGGAAATGTCCCATAGGCTAGTCTCACTAGGAAGAAGATAACAGGGAAATGTCCCATAGGCTAGTCTCACTAAGAAGAAGATAACAGAAAATGTCCCATAGGCTAGTCTCACTAGGAAGAAGATAACAGGAAATGTCCCATAGGCTAGTCTCACTAAGAAGAAGATAACAGAAAATGTCCCATAGGCTAGTCTCACTAGAAAGAAGATAACAGGAAATGTCCCATAGGCTAGTCTCACTAGGAAGAAGATAACAGGGAAATGTCCCATAGGCTAGTCTCACTAGGAAGAAGATAACAGAAAATGTCCCATAGGCTAGTCTCACTAGGAAGAAGATAACAGAAAATGTCCCATAGGCTAGTCTCACTAGGAAGAAGATAACAGAAAATGTCCCATAGGCTAGTCTCACTAGGAAGAAGATAACAGAATCATATAGATTTAGACAAAAACACAAAGGGACAGGCTAAGGGTCAGGGCAGGCAGCAAATATTCACAGTCAATACACACATATCAAAGTCAAGGTCACTAGCATACAATTGTAGTCCACATATCAAGCAGGTTATGTAACAGAGGGTCATATATATAGAACCAGAATGTACAAAGTGCTAGGACTAGCTGCGGCAAACCTCATCCTCACACAATTAACACCAGTCTGCACAAGCTTTATAGTAAACCAGGTAACAACATAAAGCTCCCCCTTCATGAAATGCACGCAAATAGGTGCATCTAATAAAACAGGAAACTGAATGGGCCCCTATACAGTACTGTGCATGAATTAGCTCACACAGGAGCCACGATGAGCAGGAGGTCAGCATTTGAGGCAATGCGAGTGTAAAACTCACATTGCCTCAAATGAGTGTACACTGTTCACCTGATTTGGATGTAAATATCCTCAAATTAAAGCTGAAAGTCTGCAGTTAAAGCACATCCTGTTAGTTTCATTTCAAATCTATTGTGGTGGTGTATAGAGCCCAAAATATGAGAATTGTGTTGATGTCCCAATATTTATGGACTTGACTGTAACATGTTTATTCAGCACTATTTCTGATTGTGACTTTTTGTTGAAATAAGCAAAGGTTCATTAGAATCCTGCTGTGTGATTCTCTCTTGCAGTCCTCCGTCTAAGGCAGACAGAAAAGAGTGGAGGGCGCAAGCACTTACTCAATGGCGATGGGCTCAGTAAATGTTTGAGGAATACACCACAAATTGCATAAAATCAATTAACTGTCCACTGGGGTATTACATCCATGACAGGCAATTTGTCTTTGCCAGATTATGCCACATTTCTGTGGGCAACCTCTAATAGAGAAGCTCTATTCATAATTCTCAAGAGAGAAATTAGCCAGCTGCACCCACTGAGAGGTAGACCCATTATGTCGCTTAGAAAGCTTCCAAGAACAGGCAATGCTCATCCTGGCATAAATAAAAGTGTCACAAGTGTTTTTATATGAGGCGATCCGAGCAAAAGTAGAAGCAGGCTTAGTGGTGCAAACATATCTGTATGGCTGGGGCTATATGTACAACAACTGTTTTAGTCCATTGTTCTTCAAAGTCAGAATTGAGACTAAAATTGCACCACCATCCTATACAGTAAGAAAATATATTAGGTAATTATATTTGTCTTGTAGTTTTCTGTATTTACTTTTTCTGTAAACTGGAATCAACACCCCTCCGAAACTCTCCAGTAGCTACGTCTACCTGCTATTTGCTTTCTTCTCCTCCTAATAAATAGATAAGCATGTCATTCCTGTGGTGGAATTATCCAAAGCCTTCTGAATCAGGCCAGTTACTACATTCTGGCTAAAACTACCAGCGTCCCTTTCACCAGGATCATTTATAAACCAAGATCCAAGATGGCAACTTCAGTACAGGTACATAAGTTTACAGCGTCCGATCCACGCTGTGGGCGGATCAGCGATGCTCCTTGATGAGGTACATGAGTGCGCCTAATTTTGCTACAACATGCAAAAATTTGATTATTTTTTTTTTGCAAAACGTTGTTATTTTAAATGAGATAAAAGGGTGTATAATGGGTGCACAACCTTTTTCTTCCTATAAAAGGACTTGAATTTTCCGGCATTGGCACCTCTGCAGTAAAGTGCAATTCTAGGTGCACGTTGAACAATGTGATAAACATCACAGAAGTGATACGTGTTATAAACAGTCCCGATATATATGCTTGTGATTAATTTAAGACATTAATGATGGTAAACTGAGTAACATTTTAGTAGAAACGTAATAAATTAGGTGGTCCTGAAGTATTAGACATTTGGATTTTTACGTGATCTTTCCATGACAAAAATGCAAAACTTGAGCAGGTCCAAAGACCATGATGTGGCATGTACCTTTATATGTGCTATGCGGACAAGGAGGTGAACATATAAAGACATATTGCAGTCTGCACTTTTTGAGATCTGTAAATGACTATTTTTGTTATGTTTCTGCCTTATTAATAACATTAACACTGATTCAAATTTTTCCAGCCAGGCCAATAAAATAGTGGCCAAATGACAACCCTATAGGCCCACCAGCAGCTGCTTATCTGTTCTGGGCTAGTCACATAGTTCAGAACAGTGTTTTTCTGACAGACCTACAGGCAGCAGCCATTGCAGTGTTTGGAGGAGCGAGCAGTGAATGTATATTATATTTACTGTATCAGTGAATCCCTATGACCAGGTACAGGGGAACAGGTAGTGAAAAGGGAGGGGGCAGTTCATCACCGGGCCCCCATATAAAAATTTGGGTAGGGCCGGGTGATGCAGCTCTAACAACCCGGCCCATACACATCCAGCTAGATCTCCGGGGTAAGCAGGGGGCCCAGTAGTGGACGCACAAACTGTAACTCTGCCCTTCGGAGTGAATGAGTTAGTAAGAATGTGTCACTGTCACTGATAGTTCTTCTACTGTCTGTGCTTATAAATTAATACACATTTCTGGAACTGAAAGGCTTAGAGCTGTGAGTGACATTTCAGTCCCAGGCAATAGAAGGATATGGAAGGGAATGAGGACATCTCCATTGGGACTGTCCTATCCCATTTCAATCTATCATCAGCCACATATGGTCTGGACCTGATGCTGCTGCAATCTGAGGATATAGCACAATGGAGGTTGTGTGCAAGGTGTGAGTACTAGTGAATTCATTTCTGGAGGTTTATTACAGTTATGTCTATTATTAACAATATAGCAGGTTAATGGGGCATATTTATTATTAACCACATTTTCAACAAAATCCCCCGAAAACTGCTGTTCTCAGGGGATTTTAATAAAAAATGTGTTTCATAAATAGACCCCAGTATGACAATCACACAACTACAATTTGGAATTAAATATAATTTAAAGGGAAATTATAATGCCTCTTTTCTTTAATTTTCTTTGCATACTTAGATAAATTGCATGAGAGGGACTTATTTATCTGCATATGTGCGCTGCCTATGTGCATTTTAACATGGGACCTACCATACTGAAATAAAATGAAACACCATCCATAGCTTGCAATGAAACAATGGTCACTGTGGGGTCAAATTACCATTGAAGAAGGGAGAACCCTGGCTTAGACTTAAGCTGGGTACACAATACAGGTTTATCACCCGATTATCGCGCCAATCACACGATAAACGACCGATATTGCACCAGTGTGTACGTTCTCATGTCTTATCGTTCCAGAGCACATGGTATTGTTTCATTTGATTTTATAACCGGACTAAAAATTTGTATAAACGATAGAATGATGTCGTCCCAATCCTGCAGTGTGTATGCTCTCACGACCAGCAGTTTAGGCAGATCTCCATAGTTTACAGAGTCACGATCTTTTCAGCTGATGGTAATGACAGATGAAGAACACAGATCTGAAATTGTGTAAAACTGTGTAAGTGTGTGCTCACCGGCATGCTGATTGGGACTTCCAGTAGGTGGTAAAAGATATCGCATCGGGAGTAGTTTTCTGTAATGTGAACCCAGCTTTACTATGTAATAACTTATTAACAAATCAGAATTCCCCAAGTGAGTTCCCAAGGATTTGACCAAAATGGATCTAGTTTATTTACAGTAAAAAAAAATAATGCAGACTGGAAATTTCTTTCATGCATTAAGGAAGATAAGGCTCTCTGTGGAAAAACTACTGTTCGTATATTTTGCTGCACAATTTAAGTAAAATAATGAATTAATAGGAAATTAGCAGTATGCAAAATACATGTATTCAGTGCTATTGAGTCCCCTGAGATTCTGGCTTCTAATCATGCATGGAATCCAAGGCAAATGATAGTTAAGTGTGGGGTTTTCCACTTTTATCCTGCTGTGACAACCAGGAATCAGTGGATTCATTCTGATGGCGTCTTCAGGGATCCAGCTCACTTATTCTGTGTACTAATATTTTCCAGTAGCTGTGCCAAGGATAATCACTTCCAGACAGCTCTCTGTGTGTAAACATCAATGTCTCCGTTCCCGCTCCACCCTGGCATAGCCATTCATAACAAGCCTTACATCCTGAAAACTGAGCTTTAAACTGTGCTTTAAAAGCCTTGTAAAACAATCAAGGTGAGAGGACTTTCTCTGCGCGCTGCCGTGAATATCCATGCTGCAAAGTATAATAACGATGAGTGCCACAATACATACGTTCCAATGCCTCGTCCCGACAGTAAGCGCCGTTACTTGTATACAGTATGTATATGGCTATATGTTTGTAGAAATGGACAGTTTAACTGTATTATTTATTTATGACTATTAATGACTTAGGCAACCTCTGACACAAAACACGTTGAATTTCCTCTCCCATGGTGCTCAGACAGCTGGTGGCCAGAATACTGACTTTCCTGACAGTGTATTCACATTTCACCTTGCTTCTATATTAATGTTTATTACCTTATTGTCTTTGTTTCATATGTTGGCACACACATATTACCCAGAATCCCTCAATTTTAATGGCAAGAAAAAAATTGCTCTCCTGTTTTATTAACTTTCCTGTGCCGCAACAAGCACAAGCTACTTCACAGCTGCTTGAAAATACTTACAGAAGCCTAGCAACGTCTGCAAAATATATACTAACAAAAGTGCTGCCGTGTCATTTTATGAAGGCTTCATATTGAGTGACAGCATATTAACCCACAGGATTGAAGACGTAAGGTTTCAATGCTACATGTGCTTAATGCACCCCAGGTTTCTACCCAACAGACATTGCAGGGATCCTAAATCTACATCTCAGCTGCAGTTCTGGCAAGTGTCCCTCTGCTACTCCATCCCTCCCCCCTCCCTCTACTTCTAATCCCTATTTCACAACAAGTGACCACATACCGAGGTCTGTAACTAAGGGGATCAGCCTACGTCAGACTCATGCAGCTTACTGAGTGCATTACAATACCTTCCTTGCAAGAAAATAAAACAAATCCACTGGCAACAATTAACCCATTCAGTGGTGAAAACGGCATTTATCTCTTAATTTATAAAACAGCAATAAATGGGTTAAACTCTCTTTGGTGTATTTCCACTTCACAAGAACTTCATTTACTAACATGTGCAAATTCTAGTGTAATAACAGGTACAATGACAGTCATTGTAATGTGGAGACAAGGAACACATACCTCAAACCAGCAGTAATGAAAGCAGCTGAGTTTACACCATAATGCCTACTGTACTTCCTGGAGAGGTCCCAGACAAGGAGTGACCATTTACCAGACTGCAGGTGAATCCTGGGTAATGGGCTAAGGTCGTCCTCATGGAACTGGGAGTGATATTGCAGACACCACTGTAAGCCTGTACAAACACAGGGCCGTGTCAGGTCAGGCAGGGGGCACCCAGAGAGGGGGACATGTGCTGATCTGGACCTTGCTATCCCAGCTGTTAGGGGTCTGGGATGTTCCACAACCCTCAGATCAGGAACAAACAGCAAAGAGCAGCAATGATAAAATCAGGACAACAAAAACAAAATGTATAAGTTACATTCACACTGTCACAAATGTTCGAAAAATATGTACTGTAAAAAATGTAATAAAGTATAATACACAAGCTGTTGTACAGATTGTAATATGATCTGTAATAAGATCTGTGCCATTGGGATCCCGCTCTTAAATTGCATTAGAAAGGTTTGATCTCTTGTGTAATATAAAAAAGGTCACATCTCACGGCAATCTTACTGCTTATTACATCACAATACCTAGCATAACAAAGACATGTTGCGAAAAAGTAAAAATAAATTATAAATGCAATCATATAATAATACTCAATAGTAATAACTAACCCAGAGAATTTGATCAGCATATGGCAAATCTTATTTCTTAGATGCCGCTAAGAACCGGTTTACCACTAGCAATGCGTTTCCGTCGCAAAAAGGAAGTGCAAACCGCATGTGACAATGTATATAAATGTTATGCATTTGCACAAGCGTTTGATAGACGATTTGTGTGCGTTATACCTGGGGTTGATGTGCACTGGACGTGCATTTGTGACTGTGTGCGGCACAGAGCTTTTCACATTCATTTCAATGGTTTTGAAATTAATTGGCTATTGATAGCAATAGAAGAAAGTCTAAATAAATAAATAAAATCGGGCAACGTGGCCCACTACCCCCAGATGTCTGAACCAGCCCCAGCATTAGACATCCTTAGCTACCAGGGTGGCAACAAGTGTGGGGGGTTGAAGCCAGCAACATGCTAGACAGCCAGGGTTGGTTCCCACTATTAACAGGGAAAATCACAAAGTGGCAAATGAAAAGCTGGAGCCTCTATGGTGGGGGAGTGGATGTAAAAAAAAGCTTCTTGTAATTCAGTGGTAATATAATTTGTAATCATTGGGAAAAATTGTAATACAGTTAATTTTTCTTGTAATCCACAAGAAATATGTTTCTTTTGTAATATAAATGGAAAAAATTGTAGTCCGAGGGAATTCTTCTTGGAATCCACGAAAAACTACTCAATTTGTAATCCACAGGATCTTCTTCTTGTAATCCACAGGGAATGTTCTTTATTTGTAATCCGCGTGAACTCTTCTTGTTATCCAAGGGAATTCTTATTCCGCATTTAATCCATGAGAAATAAATTAAAAAAACACATGTCAGTGGTAATTGCTCTGCTCGGCATCAACCGCTCCCCCCCCGCAAAATGACTGTGAATAAAATGGCTGGGACTTTCCTTGCCACTCATCCAATGACAAGGCAGCTACAATGTTATTGACTGACAGTAAGGGAAATCCCATGGACTCCCCTTATTGGATCCCACATCAGTAAAATTAATAGAATCTAGAAAACAAACTAACAATTCTGTGGAATTCCACGCATGTCAAAAACCAAATCAAAATTTTCATTTCAATGGAGTTTTTACCTGTAGCGAACAGCTCCATTGAAATGAGTAAGCCATTGTAATGAATGAGCCTTTCATATCAATGAGAAAAAATAGAGCACAGTGTTATCTCCTAGTAGGTATGTACACAATGCGCTCCCCACAGATATCAATCGTCTTCATTAAGTGTGGAGACATGCTAGGAACACACAGAAAAGGAACACACAGGGCCTGAGTAATTAAGGAGAGCAAAGCATAAAAAAGGAGTAACTCTGCACCTGGACATTGGAGGGGGAGGTCAATTTTAAATGTGGGCACAGATTTATAGCTGGGGTAGAAAAACTTTAAATTTCAGTGTAGAAATAAAGCTATCAAGTATATGTGTGCTACATAAAAAAAAACAGCCAGTATTTAACTTATGTACAAAATAAGAAACTAATTTGCACCCCTTGCAGTGTAACATCCAAGAGAAGATTTACTCCTTTTTTTGCATTGCTCTCCTTAATGACTCAGGCCCACAGTGTCCAAAAAAAGTACCACAACACAAGTGCAGCTATAAGCACAAATTGGTATTCCCCACAGCAGGGCTGATGCAGAGTTGAATGCAAAACTGGAGTAACTTACTGACAAAAAGCGGCATGGAAAACAAGCGTATTTCAACCATATGCATCTTGAGATGCGTCCACTTCTACATCAGCATGTGGACAGCACGGTGGCTTAGTGGCTAGCACTTCTGCCTCACAGCACTGGGGTCATGAGTTTGATTCCCGATCATGGCCTTATCTGTATGTAGTTTGTGTTTGCGTAGGTGCTCTGGTTTCCTCCCAAATTGCAAAAACATACTAGTAGGTTAATTGGCTGCTATCAAATTGACCCTAGTCTGTCTATGTGTGTGTGTGTGTGTGTGTGTTTGGGAATTTAGACTGTAAGCTTTAATGGGGCAGGGACTGATGTGAGTTCTCTGTACAGCGCTGTGGAATTAGTGGTGCTATATAAATAGCTGATGATGATATGTGCCTGGTTTACAATAAATCATCATTAGCACATACTTGTATGATCAAGCCTTTAATGTGCTTGAGCCTGGACGGGGAAGTGTCAGTCACGCTAGTCTGCGTGACCATATGCCTGTGTCCACTTTCTTAGCATGTGCAGAGCACTTTCATGCAAGATAGGCTATGCACACCGGTGTATGTCCCAATCTGCATGCGCCCTAAAGAATAGAATTGGTTTTATTTCTACATACATGTGTTTGCATGCTTTATGCTTGCATTAAAAATGCGTGTCAGCTTCAGCTTTAAACACCAGTAAGAAATAGCCCTATAGGACAAGTTTAAAATACTGACCATCTTCCTTATTTTCTATTCACTTATTTATTATTTTTATATTAACAGTTATTTATATAGCACCTACATATTATCACTTTACAGAGAATATGTAATAATCATACACACATTTGGGTTAATTTTGTCAGGAGCCAAATAGCCTACCAGCGTTTCTTTGGAGTTAGAGGAAACTGGAGCGCCCGGAGAGAACCCACGCAAACTTGGGGGAGAACATACAAACTCTGTTGCATTCCAAAAACTTCCATTTACTATAATAATACATCCTATAATTAAAATCAAGCTGAAGATGTATGATGGGGGTAATATGTGAAACATATTTTAAATGGCAATAAATGGCAATAAATGGGAATAAATGGGAATAAATGGGAATAAATGGGAATATGAAAGCCTGGCCTTTGGTCTCACAGGAGTGTCCACATACTGAACCACTGTATAAGGGAATAATTATCTAGAAAACCAATACACTTCCTGCCATTTTAACTCTTCAGTTCTGTTTACTTGGCATGGACCAACATATCGGGCCTGATATAGAGTTGGACATCAGGCCATTTGTGCCAAGTAAAAATGTAACACGTAAAACCGCGGCCTTTTTTGAGTTGCATACTTGCGGCGCCTTTGTCTTGGAGAGGTGGACAGTGGACGTTCACTTGTGATTTCAGTGCAGCAGTGGCGTGGAGATACAAGTCAACCACGCCCCTTAGAGGTGTGTCTGATTTTGACTTACGTATCTTTAAGATACGCCTTTAAGGAGGAGTATCTTTTCGCATCCCATAGCCCTAGTGCAAGTTTCCAAGCCGATGATGATGACACCAGCGTTTTTGCGCTGGATATACCTACAACTGTATATTTTAAGTTGCGCAGATTTTAAGATACCTGCAATTCAAATTATGGCCTCAAAAACTTAAGAGTGCACACAAGTCACAGTTTTATATCTAACTCTAAATTGTAGCATTAAAAAAAACTTCCAAAACAGTTGGCAGCGGCTAAGCAAGGAGTCAGCGCACACAATCGATGGGGACATATTTTTACTGGAATGTAGAAATTCCAAGACAAGACTCTCTGCCCCGCAACATATGTTGCACAAACCAAAGGAAAAGTTTTACAGAGAGCAAATGGCACATATTTCACATACACAGCAGTGAGGATGCCATGTCTAACAGAGTATTGTTACACTGAAAATACACAGTATCCACAAAGTCATCAGCTTAAATCTACACAGATTAAAGGATAACTCCACCCGTCCTTTAATACTCTTTTATGATCATGCAAAACTGACAACCCACAGGGCAAATGCTCATTTGTGACACCATTTGTCAACTTTTACGCAAATGCACAGTATTTTACGGATGTTTACGGACAATCCACCCTGGCAGCATCAGGCGGGCACAATCGTGTGCATCATTGGTTGGCAGGAGCAGGATTGGGGCATTTCTTGATGAGTGCAGATTAAGCAATCATATGCCAACATGAGATTCTGATGTGCAGAGTGAGATTATATACATGAGAAAAACAGACATGCAAGGTGAATTTGATGGAGTGCTCCCACATTCAAGTGCTATATTTAAAAAGCTGTCGGCATTCTCTGTATGGCCCTATAAAGTAAGGCTTACACACAGGAAGTACAGTATACACAGGACAAAAATGTTTCCTACATGAACTTTTTTCCTTCTAGTAATCTACTATGTAGTCTACTATAGAACATTACTAACTGCAGAACAAGGGTGTAATCACATACTACTTCATGGAAAACAGTATAAATTTAAATTATTATGATTTTATTTTTCTGTAAAACTATGATTTCAGCATATTTTTGTCCACTTTTGGAACTTTTCTCCTCTACTCACCTATCCTCAACTGTCTGATAGGCTCTCAGGTTATGGAACAATTATGATAATCGCTTAGATTTGAGAAAAAGCTGAACAGTACCTTTTTTTTATATTATTTTGCTTTTAAAAATAATGAAAATAAACAAACTATTAGTATTATTATATCTACAGTTTCTATGAGATGCCAGCACTCACTTACCTGGGAAACTTGTGAACCACTAAACAGCATTATCGGAGCTAAGTATGGCAGAAGCCGTAGCAATGGGCAAAAATGTCTTCTGTAGTGGTAGCGATATGCCACTTGTAGTAGTGCCCATTAGTACACAGCGCTGCTCTACAATGACATCTCAGCATCACAGCTGATAGGATCCACAGTAATATTTACTTACATACGGTAAAAACATGCAAAAAACATGCAACCAACCAATCTGCTGTAATGTGATGTCTTCCATATGCCTAAAAGAGCCGAAGTCACTAGCAGAAATCATCATCATCACCATTTATTTATATAGCGCCACTAATTCCGCAGCGCTGTACAGAGAACTCACATCAGTCCCTGCCCCATTGGGGCTTACATCCTAAATTCCCTAACACACACGAACAGACCCACAGACAGACAGAGAGACACACACTAGGGTCAATTTGTTAGCAGCCAACTGACCTACCAGTATGTTTTTGGAGTGTGGGAGGAAACCGGAGCACCCAGAGGAAACCTACGCAAACATGGGGAGAACATACAAACTCCACACAGATAAGGCCATGGTCGGGAAATGAACTCATGACCACAGTGCTGTAAGGCAGAAGTGCTAACCACTACGCCACCATGCTGCCCTGTCATATGAGAGCACGTACAGACGTCTCTGATGCCTTGCCATACCGTTGCACTCCTCATGATCAGTCTCATGCGTGACACTGATCATCTGGCAGAAAAAAAATTAGCAATGTGCTCTGGAGCATATTGCTATAGAACAGTAATGGGCGACACTAGTGGCTCTGTGACCCTTTACCTGCATCCCCCAGTTCTATGCTATGACTTATTATCTGCTTATGCTATAAACAGGAGAGAGTAATACTGATAGGAGCAGCCGCAGTCTGTGGATTCTAGACTGACTGGCAAAGGTAAGTGGGAGTTTGAGGGGCATGTGAGGGCATTTTATGGCAAGAGGGTGGTGTGAATGGCATTTGGGGGAATTTGGTGGCAAGTGGGAGGACTTAGGACATGTGGGAAAATTTTGCCGCTAGTGGGCGGTTTGTGATGAGTGATATGGGGTGCGGAGGTCATTTTGGGGATGTTTTTTATAACTGAGATTAAAGATTTTTTGGAATTAAATGATTTTGTAGGCTCTAGGCCAATGGTTCCCAAATTGTGTGCCACGGCTCCCTGGGGTGCCACGCCAATCTCAAAGGGGTGCCGCAGCCAGGGCCGGTGGTAAGCAAAGAGGGGGACTACTTGATAATTATTTTGGCTTAGGGGTGCCTTGAAAAAAATTATTGAGACCCTAGCGGTGCCTTGAACTGAGAAAGTTTGGGATCCACTGGTCTAGGCCCACACATGTGACTCTTGAAGTATATCAGGTTGCCCATCACGTATTTACAACCAAACTGCCACATAATGGTCTGGATTCTTCAAGAATAATGTCTACTCTTAGTTAGGAATTGTAAATTAAGTGCATTGTGAATTCATGTTGACATTTGCAGAATTATAAATTGGGTTATGATCCTGAACGTAATTCTATGGGGCATGTTCAATTGACGGCGGGATCGCCGAAAATCCCGCGCTCGAAAAATATTACAGTTGATACGGTAATCCTGCGCGTAAATACCGTTAATACGGTAATTTACTCGCTGGATTTCAGCTCGCAGCTCAGGGAGCCGCGAGCTGAAATCCAGCGAGATATTACCGTATTAGCGGTAATATTTTTCGAGCGCGGGGTTTTCGGCGATCTCGCCGTCAATTGAATATGCCCCTATGATAAAGAGTATGCTCTTTTATAAATATAAAACATGTATTTGTTGTTACAATGATGCCCTGCTTGTATGATGAGTTTTGAAAACCATTTTACATTATGTTCCTTTACTGTTGCAATACTCCTCTTTGGATAAAAATATTCCTTAAATATCATCATCATCATCATCATTTATGTATATAGCGCCACTAATTCTGTAGCGCTGTACAGAGAACTCATTCACATCAGTCCCTGCTCCATTGGAGTGTACAGTCTGAATTCCCTACTATAGACACACAATCACCCAGAGACAGACAGACAGACAAAGAGGGAGAGACTAGGGCAGCCAATTAATGTACCAGTATGTTTTTGGAGTGTGGGAGGAAACCGGAGCACCCGGAGGAAACCCACGCAAACACAGGGAGAACATACAAACTCCACACAGATAAGGCCATGGTCAGGAATCGAACTCATGACCCCAGTGCTGTGAGGCAGAAGTGCTAACCACTAGGCCACTGTGCTGCCCACATATGTTAAATATGTTAAATATGTTAAAATGAGTAATTATACTTCACAGGAAAAAATATATAGCACAACCACTATAAGCGCCAGTGCATTTAGCGTCATGATACAAAATGGAGGTCATTTACAAAGCACAAAACGTCTGGGGGTCAGCAGAAAATAAGTTTTGGTCGCGCAGTTCACCCAAATTTGCACAGCAGCAAAGTGCATAGGTTTTACAGAGCAAGGGTGCTGCATTTAAGGTGAAACAAAAGCTTGTACAGAACGTCGAGTTACACCACAGCAAAATTAATGTGCATTGCAGTGCACCATGTAGCGAGGTCCACTGGACTAAACATGACTATCCCATCTAGTAATCCCCCAAACTAGACATTTTTCTTTTTTGTACACGCATATAAATAAGAAAGCTGATTTTCAATAGTTTCCTTAAAAAACAATGATCAGTAAAAAAAACTGTAGGAACCCTACAGATCTACAAATAACTGGAATATATATATATATATATATATATATCGCATATTTATAATATATATTATTATATTATAAAACTAATAAACAAAAAGGCACTTTTAACACTTTACATTTTTATGTTTCTAAGCTATATAAATTTATTAAAACTTCCCAGTGCCTAAATACTGTACATTTAAAAAAAAAGGTCTGCATATACACAGTAGACTTAATACTTGAATAAAAAGTATAATAGAAATGTAAAATAGTTTGCAGTGACTTTTCACTTTTTGGAACTGGAGCAATGCAAAAAGAAAATTACAGTCTATAAAGTCATTTATGACTAAAGGATTAGTTCAACATGTCATTGCTACAGAATACAGTATAATGTATGTATCTCCTGTGATACATATAAGAAGCATAAAATACTTACATCCAGGGCGCCCTCATCGTGATGCTGTGGATCAGAATGAGTGGGACCAGCCGGAGGCTCTATCTATAAACACATATTTGAAAAGTTAGCATGTCCATCTATTTACAGTTCCCTTCTGTCAACCACCATGTGCTTATGTGCTGTATAATACCTGGCCCGCCCCTCTCACCCAATTAACTATTTGTAACTCCCCCTCTGTAATCTCGCCCAGTCAGTGTAGTTCATCTGTCTACCACCTGGGGGAGCTATAACCCAAATTGACTGTTTGTTCCTTACGCTTAGACATACACAGACTAATGAACTGGTTAATCATTACACAGACACAATGCTGATTTCTAAGCCTGTACATGAAAAGCCACATAATAATTATTAAACAGAATATTAATTAGTATGATATACTTAAGCTGATAAAAACAGTAACATCCAACTCTTAGATATATATATATAATCATTTCCACAAAAACTAAGACCTTGAAGATCTGACATTTTAGTAAAGGACAGGACCACTGATAGTTGTGTGCACTATGGTCATAAAGTAAAAACACTGTACCCAGTACATATATTTTAGGGTACACTGATATTCCTGTATGTCATGATGTCTCACCTGAGGTTCTGCTTTGTTATGGCTGTTGTCATTACCCATCTTGAACTGATTGAGATGGTGTCATGTATGAGAAACCTGCAAAGAGAATAATATTATAAGACATATTAATCATTCAAACAATTATTGGGGTTATTGCTTCACTGAGGTGTAAATCTCTACCCAGTAAATTGTTATCCTTTGTAAGAAAATGTAATTACACAAAGTAGTAATAAGCACAGTCACCAACCATATGTCGTATTCCTTGTAATTTTCTATTGGAGCACTGCAAGTGGACAAAGTCACACATGCAGTGCTCATCTCCTGTAAACAATTTACTTACTGTTTTTTTGCAAGAACAAACATGTATGTTTCCTTAGAAATAATGAGAATAAATCAATAATCATCTTTAAAATACAATTACAGTATATTCTGTAGAGGGACTCAGCATGTTCCGTATTTATTTTAACACTAAGCATCTGTCAGTAAAGACTGCAATCCAATATGTTTACTTTCCTTCCTCCTGTAAATAAGTTTGGAAATCACTCACTGCAGAGTTCCCCATCCAATGTGATGTGTTTCCCAGCTCCAAAACACGTATGGTGGCAGTATGTGTCATATAACTCCTGCCTGTACATGCAGAGGTGTAATGTTTTCACTTCCTCCTACACAAACAGATACAATATATATTTTATCTGGGATCCGCCCATCATAACACAAAACCTGTTAAACACACATTGCCAGCACCCGCCCTTAGTCAGAAACATAGGAAGAAGCCAAATCTCCCAATTATGCAGGATTATTTACCACCTATAAAGGTACAGTATGCCTGGGATTAGTGTTCATGTCTCACTTAAAGGTTCTTAGAAAATGTACTTCTTTTGAAACCAATATTGAGGGTATTTACAGTGAGCAGCTCATACACACAATTGTGCCTATATCTGTACCCAGGGCTGCCCACAGGGGGTATACATGTTCTGAGGCCCGTTATGTCAAGGGCCCCACAGCTATTACTGTAACCTTTTGGAGCCAGGAATAATTCAAACATGGTGCCCTCGAATGACCAGGCCCCATGTGTCAGGATCGCGATGTCATGGTGCCAGTCATGTGGCGTGTGCAGGGCCGTTAAGAGAAACTTCAAGCACCAGTATAGCAACTTCTTGAGGCTCTGTCCTTAGCCACTGAAGGGGAGATGGGCCAAACCAGGTTGGTGACTCCTCCTATTACACAGGCTGGCCAGGGCCCCAAGGCAGGCTCGGGCCCCGGTACTTTGTACCTGCTCCACCCATCCCCGCACCCCTGGGTATGTGAGCATGCAGCTGCCAGCGTGCCCTGCAGTGTTTGTCAAGTGAGAAGACCACTGCACCACAGTTCTGTTACTTATTATAGCTCCTGCAAATTAGTTTTTTACAGTATAGTAAAAGTTATAGTACCATCTACAGTCTACAGCGGATCTTCTAACCTGCAGTGACTGGGAATATCCAGTTTAAATCTTACCACCCACCTGGTAGAAAAACACCACAAACAGGTAGAGTGGTTTACTATAAAAGTTCTTAATTACATACAGATTTTATTTTTGTTTTTAAAATGTTATGTTTTGTTGCATTTGTTTGCTTTCTCCAACCCAAAACATGATACAATTATTGTTCTAAACTTATTCATCAGACATTGAGAAATAACATTTTTCAAACCCATCTTTCAAGAAGAGGTGGGATCAATATTTGTCTGGGGCCGACCTTCTAGGTACTCCCGACTCCTGAGGCCAAAACATCCTCCTCTTATTAAACATAGAAGATGCTGAGACAACACAATGTGCCACCAAAACATCTCATTCTGAGATGAAGCAGGCACGGGGTTTCTATTTGTGCGGTTTTTTTGCCTTGCATTTTTTCAATAAGTCTGCCCTATTTTTGCCTTTCCTGATGTAACGCCCCCTAGTGGCGTTTAAGTAAACCCTGCACCCCAGTGAATACAGGAGGGATCACCTAGGGGCAAGTTAAGTAGTTCTGAAAAGTGACACAAGCTGGTTGCTATGTTGACAACCCAGCCCTCTCCACTAGGAGTAAAATAGAAAACTATTCAGCCGTTATAGAATCTAGAATATAAATAGAAATTGAGAAAGGCAATTTGGTATGTCTGCATCATCCTCATCAACATCACCATTAGCGCCCTCGTCGCCTACACAAATCTCCCCCTCATCCTCTCCTAATTCCAAAGTGGCATCCTCAATTTGTGTATCAGCGGCTACACTCGGGCTGTTCAGGCACACATCAGCACAACTGCTGAAAGGGCCCTTCTTTATGGGTACACTAACAGAATGCTCACGATTAGACATCCCACTGGTGGATGGACTTTCCACAGGGATTGGTGCCATTTCTGATTCAGAGCATACATTATCCTCTATTGCCTTACTGTTTTCTTGCAGCTCGGCTTTCACCCGTAACAGTAGTTGTGCACCACTTTTAGACTCCAAATTCCTTGGTCTTGCTTGGTCACGAGTGACAGTACAAGAAGAAGGCTTAGTAAAATTTTTGGATCTGCCCCTAATAGAGAAAGGCGAAGGCCTCATTCTTTCTTTGCCACTGCGTGTGTAGAATGGCATGTTGGCAATTTTTTTTTTAGCGGCAGTTAACTTTTCCTCAGTTACACTTCTTTTTCGCTTCAACACGGTAAATTTTTTTGGGGTGTGTGTTTTTTTCTCTCATTTAAAAAGACTATGTACTTTTACATCGGCTTTACCAGATGACATACTGGGAACTTACCATCAGGACTGGTGCCAGCACCTGCTTGCTGATTCTGCTCATATGTGGACTGCTTTGAATCCATGTTAATGAGCCCAAAGCACTTGTAGTGCAAAAAATTGTAGAAATACTGCTGACAAATATGACTTTTATCAGCTAGTAAAATTAATATTTCACACTGGGGAATATGGGACACCCTAAAGCACTTGTAGTGCAAAATATTGTATTAGATACTGCTGACAAATATGACTTTTGACAGCCAGAAAAATTTGTGTTTCACACTGGGGAACATGGGACACCCCAAAGCACTTGTAGTGCAAAATATTGTATTAGATACTGCTGACAAATATGACTTTTGACAGCCATAAAAACTAGTGTTTCACCCTGGGGAATATGGGACACCCCAAAGCTCTTGTAGTGCTAAAAATCGTATTAGATACTGCTGACAAATATGACTTTTGACAGCCAGAAAAACTAGTGTTTCCCACTGGGGAATATGGGACACCCCAAAGCACTTGTAGTGCAAAATATTGTATTAGATAATGCTGACAAATATGACTTTTGACAGCCAGAAAAATTAGTGTTTCACACTGGGGAATATGGGACACCCCAAAGCACTTGTAGTGCAAAATATTGAAAAAAAAAAAAGCCTCCTCTATCCTCCTCTCTTCCTGCTCTAACAATTGTTAATAGAATTGGAATTAATATCAGAATTGAATAGATTAGAAATGAAATAATAATACAAAGAATAAGGTGTACAATTATTGCTCTGTCCCTGCTCTAATATAGCCTGTGACCTAACCCTGCTCTTTCCCTCTGTCAAATGGCGATGGATTGCTGTGTAGGCGGGTATTTATGCTTTTCAAATCTCGCGAGAACCGAGCTCCGAGATCCGACTACGTCATGATGACGTTTTGCCTCAATTTTGATTCCGAACGAGTGGAAGAGTACCGAGCCTGCTCGGCTCGGTACTCGGATAGGCGAAGTTCGGGTGGGTTCGGATCTCAGGGAACCAAGCCCGCCCATTTCTAGTTGATTATTTAATGATTTTTTTTATAGTGGGCAGGGGTCTCAAGAACCCCTTGGATGTCACTCCCCAAATTGGAACAGATCCTGCACTGACCAGAGCCATACAGGGCAGACATGCTCTGTGATGCCTCAGACAACCATATGATATCAAGATGTCATGTGTATCACATTACGTGAGCTCTAAACCTGTACTTGACTAGGTAGTTCCTATATATATATATATATATATATATATATATATATATATATATATATATATATATCTATAATATAATATATATATATATATATTTATAATATAAATGTCTATAATATAAATGTCTAGTGGCGTGTGTTAGTCTGTCTGTGTGTGTGTGGAAAAAATAAAACCAAGCTGCAGCGCCACCTGCTGGGCGGAGTTATACACTGACCTATTAAATTCTTAGTGTGTGTGGAAAAAACAACTCAGAAAGGGCTGCAATTTGGTATACTAAGATGTTTTTAATTTGTTAATTTAATTTGTTAATTGTTAAAAGTGTTTATAAAGATTTAAAAAATATATATATATTTCTTGAAGGAGAAGTGACAGTTGGGAGTGGTTGGTGGTTGCCGGGGGTGACAGTGGGGAGTGGTTGGTGGTTGCCGGGGGTGACAGTGGGGAGTGGTTGGTGGTTGAAGCCTGGGCTATGGCCCAAATGCATGACAAGAACCTTTTTAACACCTTAAGTAGCTTGATTTGACTAGAATGCATGAGTATCATGCACGGGTTAACTTGTATATATATATATATATATATATATATATGTTTATATATTTATCTACACACACACACTCACGCACACATGATAATGTGAATATATATAATTATGCAGTTACTGGTTTCTGAAAACCATGATGTTTCAAGCAAGTAGCATTTTAGATTCCACAGTCCATTAAAGGTTAAGTTGTCTACAACAAATGTTTTTGTCTTATTTACATAACTGCAGCGCAGTGTCCTATTCAGTCTGCGTCATTGAGTAACACTGAATCCTTCTGCTAAGTTTAATGTAGGGGATCTTTGCCAAGTCCCATTAAATGTTATTCCAGCTGCTTTGATGCCTACGTCAGACTGGACGTTAAAAAGTCACATGGAGAATTGTTTCATATCATGAACAAACTAATCTGCAATAAGATTGGAAGTGTGAAGATGGATAGATATAGATATATAGATATAGATATATATCTATCAGTGTGTGTTCTCCCCAGAAAATGTTACTAGCCGGGTGGTATCAAAAAGTAGCCAGGTGGGGGCATTTGCACAACTTAAATGTTGAAATCCTGACCTTATATTGATTTAATCTCTTGGTTAACATTTTATTTAATAATTCTTCTCTTCTTCTTAGAGGCCCAGTCGTCTGCAGCTTTTTCATAATCAAAGTCTTTAGGATCTGGTTCTTCTAATGAAATCAGTATCAGATTATTCAGTGTGCTCTGCTTCATGCGATTTTTTAAACTGGTTTTAATTCGTTTTAGAGTAGAAAATCCTGTGCCCAGATACTGCACTAATCTGGCTATACACAAAAGAGCCCCAAGTAAGAAGCACCGTCTTTAAGGTTTACCAGCAAGTGGACTGCCGGAAAACTCTCAGCTTGATACATTTACCCCCAGATGTGCTTAGATGCACCTGCTCAGCAGCAAATTATCCCTGCCAGTTATTTTAAAATGTTGGCAACTTTGTCTCAGAGTCACTCCTCGAGTTAATCCACATAAAGTTGTACCCTTCATATTAAAAAGCTGTAAATAGTGCTTCTAATAGCTCTGTGAGTCACACACAAGAGGCACGTTGATCCAGTAAAGTCACAATTATATACGTGAAAGCTATCATTATTTGTTATCAGCCATATTAAAGGAGGTGGAAACTCTCGGTGAAAGAGCCAATCTCACAATTAGCCAGGAAGCAGCAGGTGTTCCTAGCTGAAGGGAGCAGCACATGATGTAATGTAAATGTCACATGATTGGCTCAAATCCAACTATGTGACGTCCTATTGGGCCAGGAATGCCCACTGTTCGAGTCCCCTTCCACCTAATGGTGCTCCATAATGTGATTGGTTAGGGATTTTGCACACACTTTAGTGTTTGATCTGCACTCTGGGGTGTATTTCAATAGACACAGAGGTACAGTCATCATTGTTAGTGCCCCTGGCTATGAAACCAGCCCTGCTGCAACCTTTTACAGTTCAACAAATCTAGACTACAGTATGAATCAGTGGAGCAAGTAAGGAACAGAGAATAGTTCAGCACCAGATTTCTTTAAATAAATGTGTCAGGAACCCCTCCAACCAATACAACACCACCCGGAGTCTACTCTGATAGTCAGGTGTTCGCTGGAGCCCCTAGTGGTGGGGACAGACTTGGCTGCAGACTACAGAGGGTCGTGTGGCGTGTATCAGCTGCGGGGAACCCAGGAGCAGAGGATAATGGCAGGCAGCAGTTCCAAAGGACGGGCCGAGGTCAGGGGTCACTTGCTAGGAAGAATAGTCAGGAATCAAGCCAAGGGTGGAGGTCACGGGCAAATCAGCAGAAATGGTGGTAGGAGCTAGAAGGTCAAGAGCACAGGCAAACAGGCAAATCCAGGAAACAGGCAGGGGTCATACACGGCAGAAATCAATCCAAAGGCTTAACACCAAAAGTACAGGAGTACAGCAGCAGGTAGCAACACAGGAACTGGAAGCTATAACCGGCAGGGAGGCTAAGCCCTCCTTGCCTTAAATAGTACAAGCAGCCAATCAGAGCCTGGCTCTGCAGTCAAACAGCCCCCTGCATAATTAATTTATTTCATAAATTCAGTAGCCCGCAGGCTGGTGGGGCCAATTCGCGCATGCGCCCGGCTTTCATTCATTGCCGGGACGCAGCGCTGCAGAGGAAGCGTCCAACCGTTGCCTTGGCAATGGCCGGGTCACGGCCGGAAATGACGTCCCGGTCGTCAAGGTGACAGCCGGGACTTCGGGGAGACCAGGAAGCGAGTCGCGGCGGCGGTGAGTGCCGCCGCGGCTCGTAACAAAACGCAGATATTCAGGCTAGATAGCATGGGATGGTTTCTACAATAAAATGGAGTCGATGAGCATGTGAAGACTGCAAAAAATAGCATGCCTCCCGTACCAGTAAGTACCATCCATATGTGGAATAATGCTAGGGCTCTTCCCGACTGTGCTGTGGGGACCAGGGTAATTTACAATATTTGGACACCTGGGGGTAAATGTATCAAGCTGTGAGTTTCCAGTGGGTTTGAAAAGTGGAGGTGTTGCCTATAGCAACCAATCAGATTCTAGTTATAATTTATTTAGTACATTCTACAAAATGACAGCTAGAATCTGATTGGTTGCTATAGGCAACATCTCCAATTTTCAAACTCCCCGGAAACTAGCAGCTTGATACATTTACTCCTTGGGTGAATTTCCCATCCAGTGGTCCCAACTTAATGGACACTGGTCTGTAATTAACACATATTGTTGAGTTTGGTTGGGGATATAAAAAACCCTCTTCCCTGGAAATCTGTCCCCTGACACCTTCCCCTCTCTTCTGGATCCCTATCCTCTCTAACCTGACAAATGTTCTCTGAGACTCCCTCCCCTCTCCCCTTACACCTTCTTCTCAGGTGCCTGTCATCTAACAGCCTCCCTTCTCCCACATGTCCCCTTGATCCTGGGATCCTGTCCCAGGCAGTTTTGTTTATGTCCTATCTATTCATCAACAATTAAATGACAGATTTGTTTGTATGTGTATTGAGTAGCCCCCGGAACAGAAATACTCTGCAGTCACCTGACAAGCTGTGTTGTCATCTTGTGGTACTTTATGAAAAATGACACCATCATCAGAAAGTGCCTAAAGTGACATGCAAAAATATTGTAACTTAACTGAATAAATTAAATGTAATAAAATTTATAAATAATATATACAATATGAAATGTCAAATTTATGTCCTTGAAGGTGGTGTGCTATCAAGATATCACAACATCAGAAGGGGGTATTAAATTCTAGTGATTCATTAAGAGCCTCTGCATGTAAAGTGTGCAACCTAAAATCCAGAGGACCTCTGTTAGGTAAATCACAGGAGTAATGTGATTGTGTTGCAGTGACAAACAATATGGAGTTCATTGCAGAAATCCATAGCAGCCAGGAAAAGTACTGAAGTAATGCTAGAATTAGTAGTTGCCACAATGAAATACAAGAATAGTAGAAAAAGCATAACAGTCACTATGCAATATGTAGTCTTTTAGGCAAGGAAAGATAATTTAGATTGTCTCTTGAAGCAATGCTAGAGCAAATTAGCACAGACTTAGGCAAGGCTTGGTAATACACAATGTTTCTTGAAGCAAGGCTGGTGCAAATTATAAACACAGCCAAAACCCAAAATATTTGTATGATGCAATTCAGACATCAAAGATTTGTATGATGCAATCCTGAATCTTCTTCTAGTTTGTTCCAATCCTGAATCTTCTACTAGTTTATTCCTGTCCTCTCACCAGTTGCCAAACCGGGAACTGGTGCAAGGACAGGAACAAACTAGAACAAGATTCAGGAGTACAGGTAGTCAAGCTCATCCAATTCTATCAAAGTCTATCACAGGCTCTGACATTATTTCAAACTCTATCACTAGCAAGGCATGAAGGCAGGAGGAGCCTTTAAATAGTGCAGCTCACCAATCAGCAGAAGGCACACCAGCACTGCAGCTCAAGGTGACTGAAAACAAGGATGCACATATACACAGCAGCTCAGACTTGACAGAAGGCAAGATGAACCAGCTGACCCCTAACAGCCTGTCTATTGCACAACCTCGGAATCTGTTTCCTCCCCGACTGGTCTGCCCTATTGCTGCTGTACCCGTTATCCTAAGACCTTCAGGATCTACACGATGCTGAGCAGTAAAATGTTTGGGCACACCACGTGTATTCACCTTCCTCATTATATTCCTTCTGTGTTCCATATTCCTCAATTGTAGTGGTAATTCCTGTTTGTCTTCACTTGTTTTACTGCAGAATTACCGGGCACATTTGTTCGGATCTCAGTTGAATCCTGTTTATTGTCACCTGTTTACTAGTTGGCATTCTGAAATTATAAAATCGTGGAGTTTCTTCTTTCCGTCTCACAGTTGCTAGTAGCCATTATTCCCACCTTTTCTGGATATTACTTCTTGTCCAACTGCTGACAAAGGCCTGATAGTTTTATTTAAGTACTTTACATATGTCTGCTGATGCTTCTCTCACTCCTGGGATATATATTGCAAATTGACTCTCGCTGGCAGTAATTTTCCTGGTATCACAGGGATCACAGAGTGTAATCTTCTGCCCGTCAGTCATTGAGCAGATGGAAACCTCCTGTACTTCAAAAACCCATTTCTGAGAATGTGCTTGAAAATACTTCCATATTTTTTTTTTTTAATAAAGCATTTTATTTAATGTTTAAAGGTTTTTTTTAACTTGTGTTTTAATTTTTTGAAATATTTTCCTTATAATTTAATTATTTGGTTTATTTAGGCTTTCAGTTCCACTGTGCAAGTGCAGAGCATGTAGATATTTACAGAGACTGGCCTTATCGTTCTGGACCATTATAGACATGGCAGTTGAGTAACGCTCAGCTGCCTGGTGATATTTTTTTTATAAATTGCAACAATAAAATCCCTTATCATTGGAATAAGTGAAAATAACAAATGAGCCTCATCTGAGAAAGAGGCCTATTCACAGATAGACCCACTAGAACTGATAGGGCCTTTGTTGATACGACAGACACAGGGCTATGCAATTCACACTCACTGTCTGTCTCTTCCAAATGTACCGCGTGTATTGTTTTGGTTTTGTCTGTAGTTCCAATTCTCACTTCTGTACATGTTTGCAGCATTTGTGGTATGTTTGCTTTTGTGCTGCCTTTGATGTAATGTTTGTGTCTATATATAAGTTCTGCAGAATTTGCTGCCTGCAGGGTGTGCTTTGTACCTTGTTCTTCTATATGTGTCTCCTTTGTCCTATAACAGCACGTACTTCTCATGCTGCACCTAGAACACTGTCATACTGGTTTTTGACACTTCAAAGGTTCTGGATGGTTGTAATTCCTTCTCTTGGGTCCTTCTTGTAAGAATAATTTTTCTTGCAACCTTCTGTTTAGTCCCCATTAATATGCAATTTGTAATCCTATCACCTGTGTTTTTGAACAAGGAGTCCTGAGCCATCGGCTTTACCTGAGTTAGCCACTGACTGATCTAACTTTTGATGTCCTCTCTAAAACAACTTGCAAAATATCAGAACATTTTTGCAGCGATTGCAATGTGTTTCAAGTTAGTTCATTAATAGTTTTTCCTTTGTCTGCTACAGATTGTTCTCCTAGAGTACAGTTTGCACTGTGTATATTGTACCATTATTTCCCTGTATATAAGCATGCATGCTGCCTTTGGTGTCTCCCTCTAAATGTGTGCATCAGGACCTGTAAATAAATACCAGATGCAGCAGTTCCTTCCATCTTGCCCAGATCAGTGCAAGAGTGTGATACCTCCCAATATGTCTGTCCCCACCAGCGGGACAGGGGGCGTGACCACTGCAAAATGGGGGCCATGTTGTTTGGCCACGCCCCCAGAGGGCTGCCTAATGTAGTAAAGCGCTAGGCTGCCCATTACATACCTCCTTTCCCCCAACATTCTCACCTGCGGGACAGCCCTAAAATCAGGACTGTCATCATCATCATCATCATCATTTCTTTATATAGCGCCACTAATTCCACAGCGTTGAATAGAGAACGCATTCACATCAGTCCCTGTCCCACTTGAGCTTACAGTCTAAATTCCATAATATACACAGACAGACAGAAATACAGACTAGGATGAATTTGATAGCAGCCAATTAACCTACCAGTATATTTTTGGATTGTGGGAGGAAACCGGAGCACCTGGAGGAAACCCACGCAAACACAGGGAGAACATACAAACTCCACACAGATAAGGCCATGGTCGGGAATCAAACACATGACCCCAGTGCTGTGAGGCAGAAGTGCTAACCACTAAGCCACCGTGCTGCCCAACGCACTTAAATCGGGACAGATAAGTGACTTGGGAGCTACCTAGCTCTTTAAAAGCCCCATCACTGCTCACTCACCCCACACTGTGATGCACCACACCCTATATCGTAATTACAAAAATCTTAATGTTGAGAAATATGTGATATTGTGTGGACAACCATATTTCTAGTAACATGTATGGTAACAAACTGCAACTACTGCAACTAGTCCCTCTGCACTGTACAATTTCTATCTGCATCACTTCCAGGTTTTTTGTCAGTCATTCATAATACAGCAACTAGTGGCAAAAATGGCTCAATTTATGTACTGTACCAAACTCAGGGCGTTCTAGAAGCTCAAACACCAAACAAGAGTTTATATACCTAACAGAAGTGTGGAGGGACTGTGTTGGGGGATATGCTAGTGAGTTACATTCACATATTTTACACTCATTAATAAATATTAATTTTAAAAACTAGAGGATAAGAAAAGATAGCAAGAACAGAAACCAGTAGGAATAATAAGGACTGAACTGTGCAACTGCTCCTCGTAATTCAATCCCAAATTTGCCAACCCCTCCCCCTTAAATCCTTCCTGAGCAAATAGTTCTGCAAAGCTGGGGATGTCAAAATAGTCAAATTTATTGTAATTTTAGTCATTATTCTGTTTGTAGTGGTTTTTATTTGATTATTTTGGAAGGTCACAGTATGTGAGTCTTCCCAAGCTAAATTTATCACTGCCCTGTTAGACGACAGAGCTGTAACATAATCATAACAGCTAATCCTCAACCGACCATATGGACATGAAGCCAAATGTGAGCTGCCAAACGCAAAAAAAACATGACAAAAAGGTGCCCAGACACAGAACGCTAACCAGCGCTGTGATGTCATGCTGTGTGTTTGTGGCAATGTTCCCCCTGCTACATCTGGTCTATGTTCTCCTGTGAGTTCTGCATGTAGACTGTATGTAGATTTGTTTTATAGGTCTGATTGTTTTACTGCAAGTTCAACAATCATTCGGTCCAATAATGAAAATACGATTCTGCAAGTCACCAGGGCTGTATGAACATAGAAAGTCACTGAGGTGTTGGTCCAGTGAACCCTGAAAATACATTATTTACCATGCAGGTAACGTGCAAACCTTCTCACTTAGCAAGAAAATGACTAGAAAATGCTTAAGATTGTTTAGGTTTTATTTTAGGTAACTACCTGTATGATTGCTGTGCCCAATTGTGGATACATTATGTAATGTTATATATAATGCGGAAACATTATATAATGTTATATATAACATTATAAAGGCCTGATATAGGTTGCAGAAAATACTTTGCTTTACTGCAATTAGTAAAATAAAGCACATTTTAGAATTTAATGTAACTTATATTTGCAGCCCCTGGAGTGGCAGATCGGTGGGGTACAAGCACAAGTTATATACAGTATGCTAGTTAGAGTAGTCATATGTCGGGATATACCTCTCAGGAGGCATATCTGTTGCGGTTCTCAAAGGCCTGGTGCAAACATATCTTCTAATGATGATCATGATGACCATCAGCACTTATCTATAATATAAAAGCCTAGCGGCGTGTGTTAGTCTGTGTGTGGAAAAAAAAACAACAAGCTGCAGCGCCACCTGCTGGGCGGAGTTATACACTGACCTACTAAATTCTTAGTGTATGTGGGGAAAAAAACTCAGAAAGGGCTAAAATTTGGTATACTGACATTATTGACAAAAAAATTAGAATAGTGAAGTCAGTTAACTTCCATCATCCCCCCTTCCCCCCGTGGGAGGGGTAGTAAAGGCTAAATTTACGAGTTGAGGGGTCAAACTCATTTTCGTGAGGTAATTTTACCTCATGAACACACATGTGTACAGTGGCGGATCCAGGGGGGTGCGATCGGGGCAATCGCCCCCCCTCTAGCAGGGGTTTGCTGCCGACGGCTGCACAGTATGTGCAGGTCTGTTTGGCAGTGACAGTGTGCTGCCCGGCTGCTCTAATTGTGTTTTAAACAATGATGAGGTGGTGACATGTGGACAAAACCACGTTAAAAAAAGGGTGCTTGCGTCGGGAGTAATGCTCTTTCCCTGAGGAGGCCTGGGCTAGGCCCAAATGCATGACAAGAACCTTTTTAACACCTTAAGTAGCTTGATTTGACTAGAATGTATGAGTATCATGCACGGGTTAACGTGTGATATCATACTTCCCAACTGTTCTGAATTCAGCGTGACAGTCCCGATTTTAGGGATCTGTCCCACCTGGGGACATGTTTGTCCTGCAGGTGTGAACGTTGGGGAGGGATATTTCTAATGGGAAGCCTAGTGCTTTACAGCGCTAGTCAGCCCTCTGGGGTTGTGGTCACGCCTCCATCGTGAAATGACCACACCCTATCATGACATGGACACTTCCCATCGTGACATGGCCACGCCACCTGACGCACAGTCAGGGACTGACATGTTGGGAGGTATTTTTATATTTACTTGTAATAAACAATTTAAGAGAAAAAAAACAACAACAGAAATTGTGTGTATCCCCTATACCATATCAATGCTATAGTCTGTGCTGGTTACTCCTAAAGCAGGGAGACAACGAGTGTGGAGTTTACCTGTAAAAGAAGCAACCAGTACCAGACTATGTTAGGCTAACATGGTCACACTATAACAGGGAGACCCACGGCATGGAAGTAACAGTTTATAATTTAACAAAAATGTCTGTTTAATTTCATTTGTTTTAAATGATAACTATTTACCTAGGATTCCCAGTAGGAAATGTCTTGCTTGCTTTTGGTATGCTGCGTCTATACCAGGAGTGCCCAGCCTTTGGGCCTGCAAGCTGTTTCATACTGTACTGCAGGTGTATTCTTTAGTTGTTCACTTGTCTTTGCTTGCATCACAGAGTTACATAGTTGTCTGCTGATCAATGGGGCCTTTTGTCATCTCTGTTTCTACAGACTGTGTGGTTCTTTTGAGTGTATGTTTCTCTTTCTCTGGAGGAGTGTTCATTTACAAAAGAACACAATTCCATGAATGGAGCATAATCCGCTCCATGAGAGAGAGGGAATGTGAGACTTACTGACATTGAATTTGACAGCAGATGAGAACTACAGATCCATCTAGTCTTTCCCTGTTTTGTGCGTGTCTGTTTTATTTGTTTTAGTTTGGGTGGAAATTGTTTGGAATTCTCGTATTTTGTTCTTAATATTTTCTATCTAAAACAAAAATTGGTGTAGGCCACTTACAGATAAATCAGCATTACCCCTCATATTCTACCTTTATATAATTTTTCAAAAAAATGTTGTTTTGTTTTTTAAAGAAACCTTTATTATATATCTATTAAGATTCATATAGATTTTAATGGCTATATAATAAAGACTAAGGGGTATATTCAATTAAGCCTGAACATTGCGGCTAGGTGCGTCTGCAATTTATTTTTATAGGGTGTGAACAGAAACTCAGCAATTCAGTGCCAGTACTTTTGTATTTGTCTGAGAGGCATGTTGGTGTCAGTAGCTGAGAGGGGGTACTGGCACTGAATTGCTATTTGGAGGCTTCTGGGGTACCTCTTTGGTAAGTTGGCTCTCAATTTAAAAACACATATGTATGGCCCAAATATATGGGACTCTCATTGTTTAGAGTAGAACCATCCTATTAGCAAAAGCGCCTTGGCGTGGCAGGATGGCTTAAACATACATTTGCAAATGTGTGCAACAAAGACTTTTGCATTTTTATCTACAGTAGAAATGGCAGATCTGTTGCTGGCTATAGCAGTGTGCTGGGGGAAAAAATGTTGTGTGTATGTTCCTTTCAGGATAACCCCACCCTTTCAAGCACCTGTTATGGCCTATAAATTGATTTGAGCAGCTTCCACTTTTGTATTTGTCTGAGAGGTAACAGTTGAGGCGGCGGTGACAGCCCACCAGGATGCAGGATGGAAGAGTAGTCAGCAAGCCGGGTCAAAACCAGAGGAATGGATATAGTCAAATCAGAAGCAGGAGAATGGTCAGGAAGCCGGGTCAATACCAAATATCGCTCTAAGCTAGAATCAGGAACCAAGGAGAAGTCAGGAACAAGCCGGGGTCACAATCCAAAACAGCAACACAGGAACAAACGCTGGAGCAAGGCTGAAGACCAAATACTCTGGCACTAGACATGTGTCAGAGGCTGCCTTATATACCCTAAGGTGCCTCCTGATAGGGTTAGGGAGATTTTGGCGGTAAGACATGCTGGCTGCAGACAGGTGAGCAGAGATAGCGTCCCGCTGCTAGGCAACAGGACGTGGTTGCTTGGAAGGTGCAGGCGTCCGTCTCCTGCACCAAGTGTCAGTGCGGAGACGGCGCCTGACAGCATCTTCATCAGTATGTGTTTATTCTGTGCCCCACTCTCCAATCTGTCTTGTCTATAGCCTAAGCTTGGCTCTAGTAGCCTTCTCTAGCTATTTTCTGTTTCATTCTGCTCTTTGTTTCCATGTCATCCTTTCCTCCTGGTATCATGTCTTTGCCCCCTCTTTTCTGTGTCTTATCTGTGGCCCCTCTCACTACTCCTGTTCACCTATCTCTTCTCCCCCAGTGTTTTTCCATTGTTTCCCCTTCTTCCCCCTGAAGTCTTGTTTTCTATGACCCCCCTCTCTTACTGTCCAAGGTTTTTTCTATGGCTTTCCTCTATTTCCCTCCATTGTCTTGTCTATGATCACTACTCTCTTCCTCCATTGTCTCACCTGTGCCCCCTTTCTCTACCCCTCCATTGTCTTGTCTATTATCACTATTCTCTTCTTCTAGTGTCTCACCTGTGTCCCCTTTCTCTACCCCTCCATTGTCTTGTCTATTATCACTATTCTCTTCTTCTAGTGTCTCACCTGTGTCCCCTTTCTCTACCCCTCCATTGTCTTGTCTATGGTCACTACTCTCTTCCTCCAGTGTCTCACCTGTGCCCCCTTTCTCTACCCATCCATTGTCTTGTCTATGGTCACTACTCTCTTCCTCCAGTGTCTCACCTGAGCCCCCTTTCTCTACCCATCCATTGTCTTGTCTATGATCACTACTCTCTTCCTCCAGTGTCTCACCTGTGCCCCCTTTCTCTACCCATCCATTGTCTTGTCTATGATCACTACTCTCTTCCTCCAGTGTCTCACCTGTGCCCCCTTTCTCTATCCCTCCATTGTCTTGTCTATTATCACTACTCTCTTCCTTTATTGTCTCACCTGTGTCCTCTTTCTGTACCCATCCATTGTCTTGTCTATGATCACTACTCTCTTCCTCCAGAGTCTCACCTGAGCCCCCTTTCTCTATCCCTCCATTGTCTTGTCTATGGTCACTACTCTCTTCCTCCAGTGTCCCACCTGTGTCCCCTTTCTCTACCCCTCCATTGTCTTTTCTATGGTCACTACTCTCTTCCTCCAGTGTCTCACCTGTGCCCCCTTTCTCTACCCCTTCATTGTCTTGTCTATGGTCACTACTCTCTTCCTCCAGTGTCTCACCTGTGCCCCCTTTCTCTACCCCTCCATTGTCTTGTCTATGAACCACTACTCTCTTCCTCCAGTGTCTCACCTGTGCCCCCTTTCTCTACCCCTCCATTGTCTTGTCTATGATCACTACTCTCTTCCTCCAGTGTCTCACCTGTGCCCCCTTTCTCTACCCCTCCATTGTCTTGTCTATGATCACTACTCTCTTCCTCCAGTGTCTCACCTGTGCCCCCTTTCTCTACCCCTCCATTGTCTTGTCTATGGTCTTTACTCTCTTCCTCCAGTGTCTCACCTGTGCCCCCTTTCTCTACCCCTCCATTGTCTTGTCTATGATCACTACTCTCTTCCTCCAGTGTCTCAACTGTGCCCCCTTTCTCTACCCCTCCATTGTCTTGTCTATGATCACTACTCTCTTCCTCCAGTGTCTCACCTGTGCCCCCTTTCTCTATCCCTCCATTGTCTTGTCTATGATCACTACTCTCTTCCTCCAGTGTATCTTGTTTGTGAATTCCCTCTTTCACCATCCTGTGTCTTGTATATATCTCCCTATCTTCCTCTACTTGTTATTTAACCCCACCCACACATACCTCTCAGTGAATATTTTGCTATTATGCCCCATCTCACCCTCTCTGTTTTATCTGTGCCTCTATATGACTTGTATAGTCATAGGGGGCATAGACAAAAATGAGGATAGAGATGAGGCTTAAATGAAAGGTAATATTTCCTAAATTCTCTCTTGCTCATCTTACCCTGAAGAGGAAGGCCCAGAGCAAGGCTGTCAGGGATATCGTCGCTCCAGCCTAATAGCACCTCTGAATTTAGACACACACACTACAGTCTGTACATTTGTAATCATTTTGTAAATAAAAAAACAGAATGATTGCTTCACACACCTTGTAGGCAGCCGGAAATCTTCCACCAAAATTTGATTGTATTTATCGATTTGGTATCCACATTTGATCGCACTGGATTTATTGTTTCACACACTTATGTTGATTCTTTAAATAATTTAAAAATGATCAGATTGAATGATTGTATAGTAACGTGTGTGGCAAGCCTTATAGTAAATTTACCAAGCATTTATCCGGTAGTTGATACTTAACAATGGTGAACGATTACTAGGCCCTTCAATAGATTTTTCATCATCATCATCATTTATTTATATAGCACCACTAATTCCGCAGCGCTGTACAGAGAACTCATTCACATCAATCCCTGCCCCATTGGAGCTTACAGTTTAAATTCCCTAATATAGACACTCACACACTCAGACAGACATAGAGGGAGACACTAGGGTCAATTTAGATAGCAGCCAATTAACCTACCAGTATGTTTTTAGAGTGTGGGAGGAAACCGGAGCACCCGGAGGAAACCCACGCAAACACAGGTAGAACATACAAACTCCACACAGATAAGGCCATGGTCGGGAATCGAACTCATGACCCCAGTGCTATGAGGCAAAAGTGCTAACCACTAGGCCACTGTAACACACAACAAATACAACTTCAAGGCAATTGCTGCAAAGGAAAGCTGAGATGTATTTCCCTTCACCATTATATATATATATATATAAGCCCCCATACTATGAATAGATTTCATGGTTACGTAATCTGGTCTCAAGCTGTGTGCCTCTGTTGACATCCATTCTAGGCTCTCAAAGGCTCTCTGTAGTGTTCTGCACTAGGCTTATATAAAGAAAAACAGGTGTGCAAAGGAAAAATTCATTTCCCAATTATCGAACCTTTATCTCCATTATCGTTACTTTAAAAAAAAACCTTGAAAATCTTAAATCTATATTTGTGAATGATATAGGCACTTATAACTTATATTTTAGGATCAGAGCTCCATTAAATATGTGTGAACAGTAATGTGCTTGTTGATTCATGTAACTTGCCTTCATATTAAAAAAAAAAGTAAAGCTATATAACTGAAAGGAGCTGGATATGGAAAGATGTGTACAAATAACAATTTCTTACCCTTCTAATACATCCAAGGAGAGCGACCACAGCTTTGATCCCTCTGTCACATTAACGGTTAAGTCCTTCTATTAGAGTCTTCTCTGAACTTTATATTAATCTTTTAATATCGTTGTCTCACAGTCTCACCAGAGATCTGTGTGTCTTTCATCTCGCCCTTGTTTCTTTTAGAATTCTGCCAACTATCTGCTCAGTACAGCGCCAGTCTATGTATTTTTTCTCCGTGAGCACTCTCCTGTCCCTGCTCGCTCTGGATGTTGATCCCCTCTCCTGAGCAGGTCACATGTAGCAAGCTTCTATAAATGGGATTTGAAACTCTGGTGAAGTGTGAGGAATCTGATCCCAGAGCTATATAACGGGCCTGGGAATGCTCACACAGTACACCCAAGGGGAGTGAACACAGACAGGAACAGAACCGACCCGAAGGAAAAAACAGGACTTTGAGTAACCATGTAAATCACTGTGAAATAGAAAATACGGGTTAGGTATGGAGTAATCAGATATATCTGTATCTGTAAGGGAGAAGAGTTCAAGATAATACAGGCAAACACGAAAGTCATTTTTTGGGCAGTTGTTTTGAAATGCATTAAGAAAACTATTGACAGATGTAGGATTACAAAGGTTTTCAAGAAGACACTTAGAAACAAAGAGGTATGTAATTAAGCAATTTGTCTGTCTGATAAACAGCAATTTCCAGAAACACTTTTCAGTTGTAAAGGTGACACTTCCCCGTGTCATCTAGGGCTGAGAGAGCTCCTAATTATACTTGCCTCCTCTCCCGGGATTTCCGGAAGGCTCCCGAATTTTGGGGAGGCCTCCCGGACATTTGTGGAGGTGGAGCTTAATGACGCGACCGCGCCGTTAAGCCCCCGCCATTCAATGTTGTAAATTTCAGGGTTTTTCTAATAGGGGGTGGAGTTAGTACCACACCCCCCTATACTTGTCACATGACCTGGCCTCTGGGGATTTCCCAGAGGACAGGTCTTAAAATTTGGCAAGTATGCTCTACATCCACAAACAAAATTAAACCAGTGGATAGAAACATAATACTTGTCAGGTGCCGCTTCCACATCCCTCATAGGTGCTGGAGACGGACGCCTCTCTCTTCACACTTGCATCCCATTGCCTAGTAACGGGAAGCACTTCCGGGTCTTGACAGTGTAGAGCATACATGCTAGGCAACGGGACACTGCTATTCCCAGCTTGTCGGCGGTCAGCTGCGTTCTGACCGCCGAAATCTCAGGCTCCAATCAGGGAGCACCTTCCTCTATTTAAACTTGACTCTGATGCCATTAGGGTGCCAGAGTATTGGTTCACCCTGCTCCAGCATTCCAGTTTGTTATATTGCTTCTTGGTTCCTGATAAGGCTTGTCTTTGTCTCTCCCTGTGGACTCCGTTTGGTACTGCTCTGCTTATTGCGGTTTTGACCCCCGGCCCATTCCTGACTATCTATGTTGTACTGTGCTACTATTGGATCTGATCCGGACTGTCTGACCACTCTGCTCTCATTACTGCACTGGTGATTATCTGGGGAAACCGCGACCTGCGCACCTCACGCAGCCAAGTCCATACCAGCTTACGGGGGTCCCTGGTGAACACCGGAGGTGCATAAGACTCCGCGCCTCCCTGTTTAGTTGCACTAATACCAGTCAGTGATAAGTCCTGTGTTCATTACAATACTGTAATGTGACAATACTATTTTAATGTATTATAACTACTTGCCTTCAAAAAATAAATGCTTAATGCATATGTCATGCTGAATAAAGTAGACCTGTCTCCTACACACAATGGAGGCAGCCATTTGGAGGGCTGAACCAATATTGATGAGAGTGTAGCCTATCAATATACCATTCTTACCAACTTTGGAGATCTCGCCTCCAAGAGAGGAGATCTCCATGCTGCGTCATGGGGGCGTGGCCAGGTGAATCACATCTTTAAGCCCCACCCTTCTGCTAAGCTGAACCTAATTCGGCCTATTACAGCGGGAGGGGCAAGATGTTGCAATTATCCCCGACCCCCAATCACTTCACCTATTACGTGGGCAGGTTGCGGGAGGTTGCCCTGCACCCCTGGCAGTCTCCTGGACATTCCGGGAGAGTAGGCAACTATGTAATATACTAGATTGTAAGTTCTGAAGAATGGTAACCTATCTACTCCTGTCCTTTTGTCCATTCCCATCTTGTCCACCTGGGTGTCCTTTTATTATGCCTCTTGCAGATTCTGTACTGTGCTTCATGTTTATTCTGTATCTTGCCTATTTCGTCTTAGTTATTATGCTTAATATTTTTGTATAATTGAATTTATGCTATTCAAATTTTCTGCATTTTGCCATTGCTTGTCCTGTTTCTTGCTTTTTGGTCCTCTATGCTTTAGGTACGGTGCTCTATTTCCTCACTGCATAGCACTGCAGAAATTTGTGATGCCTTATAAATAAATGTCAATAATACTAATATGAAAAATTAACAATAGTAATAACTAGAAACAAATTAGATGACGGAGGGATGAGGTATATTTGTAACAATTACTAAGAAATGTTTATAGCACATAAAAAGTGTCATTAAATGCAGGAAAGCAGGACATATTCATCAATGAGGATTCCATGGACAAATCTTTAAAGCTTCAATGCGAACGTGATTTACACGGACAGTTTCCGACAATGGGATGAACTGACAAATCATAAGAAATAAGTTATCAATTTAACTTCTCTAATAAATTTACTACTTGAAAAATAAAAAGCATTAAAAGCAGTGAGTAGCACAATGGAGATTATTTATGAAATACCCAAGGTGTACCGCAAAATATCTCAATCTTAGGCTGCGTACACACTACAGGTTTTTCACCCAACTATCGTGCCAATCACACGATAAACAACTGTTAGGTCTGATATTGCATTACTGTGTATTCATCCACAGTAACGTTTTATCGTCCCAAAGTACATCGTAACGTTTGATTTCATTTCATAGACTGACTAATAATCACTATCAACGATGGAAGGATGTCGGACAAATTCTGCAGTGTATATAGACACGACCAGTGTCTATAGATCTCTATGGACTGTGCAGAGTCACGATCTTTTCAGCAGATGGTTATGACAGATGAAGAGCACAGATCTGAAGGTAAAACGTGTATAATGTGTACACATGAATCGCCATCAGGACTTTCAACCGTTGGTAAAATCTTTACAGATATCTCATTGGGAGAAATTTTCTGTAGTGTGTACCCAGCTTTACGTCTTTGCACCTTGATGATCCGCCCAGCAGTGTGCACTCCTCCTCTCGTCCGTAATGTGCAAAAGTGTAAACGTCACATCATGATGAAGTGGTTGAAGTATATAAAAGTGTAAACCACCCATCAAAGTCAAACATCCTACCTCTTTTGTATCTGTTTCATTTAAATAAACGTTTACATTTATCATAAAATACTGCTTAAATAAATCATGAAACTATAGATTGTAAGCTTGTGAGCAGGGTTCTCTTACCTCTCTGTCTGTATGTATTACCCAGTATTGTCTTATCAATGTTTGTTCCCAATTGTAAAGCGCTACGGAATTTGCTAGCGCTATATAAATAAATGTTGATGATGATGTTGATGATGAAACGTTGGGACTGTTTTTTGACACATGTCAAATTTGTGTGTAGAGCTTTTTATTACATTGCTTATAGTGCACCTAGAAATACACATCTCTGCCTAAAGCTAATGAAGATTGGGTCTTGTGCTATACACAGAGTGGGACCCATCATCATCATCAACATTTATTTATATAGTGCCATCAAATTCTGTAGTGCTTTACAATTGGGAACAAACACAGTAATAAAACAGTACTGGGTAATACATACAGACAAGGAGGTAAGAACCATTTGCCAGAGAGGTAATTTGCAGGCATACACAGGGCACACGCTACCACTGGGTGAACCCATGTGACTGTCTAGAACACCAGGATGTAGGTGACACCTAAAACACTGAATGAATGACATAACTAACCCCAGCCTTCACAGTCCAGGGGGGTCAGAAAGAGCCCAGAAGCTTCTGTTTGTGAGTCTCTTCCTATAGAGGCACCAGTCCAGGATTCTTAAAACTGGGACTGGGTGATAATTTGGTAGGGGGTACACTGCCCATTTTTACATTGTTTATTGTATAGTGCAGTATGCATGAGAAACATTTATAGGACAAGGAAAGATCAGGTCTGAACTGGTGCAGAAAGTTTGAGAAATGGAAATGGACATCCCGGGCATTGAATGCCCCTGCATTTGCCCTCTCTCCACCACTTTATCTCCAACCCTTTATCTCCAAGTGTAGATGGCAGAGGGGAAATTGGACATACAGGATAGAGAAGAGAGGTCAGGTTAGGAGAGGTAGATTTGGGTGTTGTTTACATAGAGGTAGTAATGAGTACTGAAGAAGCCTATTATTTCACCAAAAATTATATAAAAGAGAACTTAGAACAGAGCCTTGAGTGCAGAGCAGGATATATGAGAAGACACTGAAGGAATAAGGAACATTTAGAATGGAGGAGAACTAGGAGAGAACAGTGCCACAGATTGTATGTAGACAACATACACTAGCTAGAATAATGACTGTGAGTGACACACTGGTTGACTGGTTGGCATAATAAATCACAGGAGCTGGGTGGGTGGCATAATAAATTGTGGGCACATAATGGTTTTATGCATTGGGCCACGTCTTCCAAATATAAATTGCACAAAAAGTATATAACTACAATATATATATATATATATATATATATATATATATATATATATATATATATATAAATATAAACAATGGTTGAAATGGAAATTTAGAAGTGGCAGTATGGAGAATATGCATGAATTTAACTTGGTAATTTTAATTAATTTTTGATTCTTTGTGAAAAAAACAAAACAAAACACTTGTAACCCCTCTGACCGACTTAATTCTCCACCAAACCTGTGTCTGTGCATTCTCAACCACTCCTCATTCCTGCTTTTGCTTTGTCTGTGGTCCAACTCTCCCTTCATTCTCTTTCTATCCATTGCCTCCTCCCTTACCCTTCCCATTCCTGCTGTAACTCTTCTCCTGCTAGGGTGCCTCTTGGATGTACTGCACTTAACAAGAAATTATACAAAAAACTTGGCATTTCACACATAGGCTCCTGGGATATTTCTAGGCCTGAAGAATAGGCTCTTGTAGCACCGATATAGGCAACTACAACACTACATACTTCAAAAGGGCATAAAGTCTAAGGGACTAGAGGGTAGTGAAACTCAATAGGAGCAAATGCTTCATTAAGCTAATGGTCTAAGCGGGTCCAGGCACACACACCTGCTCCATGCAGGGGTCCAGCTCAGTGCTAAGAGCCTCATCCGTCCAATGGTGGAGGCCATACTGTATTTGGTTCTGCGCATGGGCAGATCCGATCTGCGCATGGGCAGATCCTTTAAGTCCTGTTAAGTTGCAGTTGGGGTCTCTACGGCTCCGTCTTGTTTTACAGCACATCCCACAGATGCTTGATCGGATTGGAATTTGGAGGCCATGTCAACACCTTGAACTCTTTGTCAAGTTCCTCAAAGCATTCCTGAATCATTTTCGCAGTGTGGCAGGTGCATTATCCTGCTGAAAGAGGCTACTGACATTAGGAAATACCATTGCCATTAAGGAGTGTACTTGATCTGCAACAATGTTTAGATAAGTAGTACATGTCAAAGTAACATCCGCATGAATACCAGTACCCAAGAGTTCCTAGCAAAATATTGTCCAGAGCATCACATTGCCTCCACCAGCTTGACCTCTTCCCATAGTGCATCCTGGTGACATCTCTTTTCCAGGTAAATGACGCACACGCAGCCAGCCGGCCACATGATGTAAAATATAACGTGTTTAATCAGATCAGGGCCCCTTCTTCCATTGCTTCGTGGTCCAGTTCTGGCGCACAAGTGCCCATTGTAGGTGCATTTGGCGGTGGACAGTGGTAGTAAGGGCACTCTGACCGGACTGCGGCTACGCACTTCCATAGACACCAAGCTGCGATGCACTGTGTGTTCTGACACCTATCAATCACAGCCAGCATTAACTTTTTCAGAAATTTGCGCTACAGTAGCTCTTTTGTGAAGTTTTACCAGACAGTCTAGCCTTCGATCACCATGCGCATCAATGAGTCCATGACCCTGTCGCCGGTTCACCAGCTGTCCTTCCTTGAACCACTCTTGAAGGTACCACTAACCACTGCATGCCAGGAACACAAGACCTGCCGTTTTGGAGATGCTCTGACCCAATCGTCTAGCCATCACAATCTGGCACGTGTCAAAGTCGTTCACATCCTTATGCTTGCCAATTTTTCATGCTTCCAACATACCAACTTCAAGAACTGACTGTTCACTTGCTCTTTAATATATCCCACCCCTTGACAGGTGTCATTGTATCAAGATAATCAATGTTATTCACTTCATTTGCCTGTGGTTTTAATGTTGTGGTTGATCCGTGTATATATATTTTACCTATCTCTCTCAATATATAGCTTTATCCAATTTACAATATTGGGCGATACAGGCTTCATTCACTGGCACGCATCCCTGTACTGAGATTATGTTTAAGAATAGATCTAGGAGGCTGTTCCTAAACTGTGCGCCGCGGCTCCCAGGGGTGCCGCGGTGCTGTCTTAGGGGTGCCGCGGGCCAGCCATAAAAAAATCAAACAGAAACACTTACCAATCCGCGCGGCGCCGGGACCCAGCATCCTCCTCTCTCACGCAGCTGTCATATCAGTGACAGCTGCTGCTGCTGGATTGGTAAGTGTTTCTGTTTGATTTTTTTATGGCTGGCGCGTGGCAGAAGGGGCAAAGTGAGTGCAGAGGAGCGTGACAGGAGGGGACAGAGCAGAGTGACAGCGTGACAGGAGAGTGCAGAGGAGTGTGACAGGAGGGGACAGAGCAGAGGAGCGTGACAGGAGGGGACAGAGCAGAGTGACAGCGTGACAGGAGGGGACAGAGCAGAGTGACAGCGTGACAGGAGGGGACAGAGCAGAGGAGCGTGACAGGAGGGGACGGAGCAGAGTGACAGCATGACAGGAGGGGACAGAGGAGAGTGACAGCGTGACAGGAGGGGACAGAGCAGAGTGACAGCGTGACAGGAGGGGACAGAGGAGAGTAACAGCATGACAGGAGGGGACAGAGGAGAGTGACAGCGTGACAGGAGGGGACAGAGGAGCGTGACAGGAGGGGACAGAGCAGAGTGACAGGAGGGGACAGAGCAGAGTGACAGCGTGACAGGAGGGGACAGAGCAAGGTGACAGGAGGGGGACAGAGGAGAGGGACAGCGTGGCAGAGGAGCTGTGACAGAGGGCAGAGGAGCTGGGACAGAGGGCAGAGGAGGGGGACAGAGGGCAGAGGAGCTGGGACAGCGTGACAGGAGGGGACAGAGGAGCGTGACAGGAGGGGACAGAGCAGAGAGACAGGAGGGGACAGAGCAGAGGGACAGCGTGACAGGAGGGGGACAGAGGAGAGTGACAGGAGGGGGACAGAGGATAGGGACAGCGTGGCAGAGGAGCTGTGACAGAGGGCAGAGGAGCTGGGGCAGAGGAGGGGGACAGAGGGCAGAGGAGCTGGGACAGCGTGACAAAGGGCAGAGGAGGGGGACAGCGTGAGAGGGCAGAGGAGGGGGACAGCGTGACAGGAGGGGGACAGAGGAGAGTGACAGCATGACAGGAGGGGGACAGCGTGGCAGAGGAGCTGTGACATAGGGCAGAGGAGCTGGGACAGAGGGCAGAGGAGCTGGGACAGCGTGAGAGGGGCAGTGGAGGGGGACAGCGTGACAGGAGGGAGACAGCATGACAGAGGGCAAAGGAGGGGGACAGTGGGCAGAGGAGGAGGACAGCATGAGAGGGGCAGTGGAGGGGGACATCGTGACAGGAGGGAGACAGCGTGACAGAGGGCAGAGGAGGGGGGACAGCGTGACAGAGGGCAGAGGTGGGGGGACAGCGTGACAGAGGGCAGAGGAGGGGGGACAGCGTGACAGAGGGCAGAGGGGGCAGCGTGAGAGAGGGCAGAGTGTCTGGATGCAGAGGGGGCATTTTTGCATACAACTAAATAAGCATTTCTGTCCTGGCCTAAATACTTATTACAATTTTTTGACCCAACTACTTCTAAAACAGGACTGCTCGGTAATTATTTTGGAGGGGTGCCTTAAAAAAATTATGGAGACTCTAAGGGTGCCGCGAACTGCAAAAGTTTGGGAACCACTGTCATAACTCAAAGATGCACCACCTTGTGGCTGCCTCTGTTAACACAACATGAAAAATGTATAAAAAGTCTGCATGTAAAAAATATAGTTTGCAACCAGAATTAAAGCTGCAGAAATCGTACGACAGATTGAGTTTAACTACATGTAGACTGTATGACCAAAAAATAAAATGATGTTAATGTACATATATAATTTATTAGCTGATAAATCAGTAACAGTAGGCTTGATTCATCAAGTCACAGATCTCTAGATATGTGTGCTTTAGAATCGGGGGCAGGTCTGCTGTGCTTTACTACACAAGACTCTGCAGGATACGGCCAATACCTATATGGATTATAAATTCGTAAAAGAATACACAGGGGGAAAAAAGTGTTCGTTTAAAAAAAAAAAAAAATAATGTTCCCCATTAAATACATTTATTAGAATGTTGTTAATGTCTACTGAACATAACTACTGATCAGGACTTAGACTAGCCCCTTAGCTGGAGCAAGAGTTATGGCAGAAAAACAAGTAACTTTGAAGCGCTCAGAGCTGGATTCGGACGTGGCTGCGTGCTCTTGAGTTTGGCACGTCCTTACCGGCCAGTTCACTTCCGAAATCGCAGGCTGTATTAAGTGTAGCAAGTGTACAGCGGACTGGACTACGTTCACGCATGTATCTCCTGATTCTAGGCATGTGCAATGTCATTTTGTGGACAATATGCTGAAAATCATCAGATAAGTGCCTTGATGAATCAGGCCTAGCATGTGCACAAACTGCTGTTCAAAGCTCGCTTGAAGGTACCAATAAAGTGTGTGTGCATGAAATTCAACTTGGTATGGGATTGGGGTAGTGTACTGGGGACAACAACACTGCTGGGGTTTGTATGCATGAAAGTGTCATGGCTGTCCTCAGAAAAGGCTACCACCTAAGTAATCATGGCTATATGATTAGAAACAAGCCAGATATGCCAGGGTCACTAGCTTAATTCTCCACTTTAGAATAGCTGCAAAAGGGACATGTGAGCCAGAAGACCAATTAGAAAGCACAATCTCTGTGATTCTTCAAAACGTATTTTATTACATGTCGCAAACTGACTTAAACATCCATCTATAAATCAGGCCCTAAATGAGATATGATTGGGAAAATCTGAGGTGGAAAAGACTAATGGGTCTATTTACGATCACGGTTCCAATATTGGCATTTGTTAACACCGAGCATCGCCTTAAGGATCTGCATCGCCTCTGAACGAAGCAATGCAAAAACATGTACCACTGATATTCAAAAATTCTGACCTGCCATCTCCAGTGAAAAACCTTCTCTGCAACAAAAATCATTTAGTTGCAAAAGGCACTGGCTCCTTTGAAGAAATGAAGTTGACTTACTGTGTATGTACTAATGTTTCGTTGCGCATGTGCAGTAAAGTCGACTCTGACCTAAGAAGGGGAGAAGCATGCAGCCCTGAAGAGGATCCTCTCCAGCGGGCCTGCACTTCATTGGAAAAGGTAAGTAACGCCATCCAGAGATGGCATTAAGTTTTTAGTGCTAGCGGTGAAAAGCAAGCTTTTCCCTGATTAGTAGATTCAGTTCACCGAGGTCTATGGGGATGGTGCTAAACAGCTAAAAGAAGCTTGAGGTAGGAGAAATCTCTGATTTCTCTGATGTTAAACATATGTTAAGTAGGACAAAGCGGTGAAAAAGCCTCTTTCCAGCACTCTTGCAGGATTTTAGGCTCTTCACTGCTTCATAAATAGAACTCTTAGGGCTATATTTACTAAGCTGCAGGTTTGAAAAAGTGGGGATATTGCCTATAGCAACCAATCAGATTCTAGCTTTCATTTATTTAGTACCTTCTCCAAAATGATAGCTAAAATCTGATTGGTTGCTATAGGCAACATCCCCACTTTTTCAAACCCGCAGCTTAGTAAATATAGCCCTTATTCAGGGGAGTATGAACGAAAATTTTCATGGGCGGGCAAAAGACCAATGACTACTATAGAGCTTAGAGCTGCTTTTTCTCGCATTTGGTATCTTGCTTTATGACAGTTGTAACAGTGACTGTAGATATACAAAGACTCCCAATCCTATGTTAATTTTTGTCACTGTTTCAGGGGTTGGTCGAATATTTATTTATACTTTATTAAATAAATATTATAATTAATATTAATTACCAAGTAGTACAATAGCTTTTCGAAAGATAGATAACTTCAATTATTCAGCTTAAAAATTTATATTTTTCATAGTCATTAACCTAGTTTTTATTCAGATTTTGTTGACAGCCTAATCTTATTTGATTGGGAGTATTTTTAAATATATGTAGTCACTGCCTCACTGGTTATGGACTGCGCTATAAATTTAAATTGCTATACCTCATGCTTGCTTACTTAACTCTGTACTAAGGCATCTATATTAAAAAACATTTGGTAGTTATACTGAGACAATCTGTCATTTAAAAAAGTTTCACAAGTTTAGGACAGATACCATAACTCCATAAAGTATCAGTAAGGCTTCTGTGTAGAAGTTCATGGGGTTGCAAAACAGTCTTTGCCCACTCAACAGAAATCATGGGGGAAGGCAACTGTCCCCCTCTGACCCCCTGGTTCCTACACCCCTGCCCTTAGTACTTTCGTTACAGGGGAGCTGGACTAATCTCACAGTTGTAACTTGTAAGCAAATTCTACTTTACTGATAACCGGTATTAGAACGAGGCTTGGAACACACGGCCGGGGACTCACAGTTGTTAGTTGTAAGCAAATTCTACTTTACTGATAAAGTTTAGAAAACCGGTATTAGAACGAGGCTTGGAACACACGAGTCTCTTGAGCTTACGTAGACAGTTTTCTGTCCTGCGTCACTTGAGTTACAGGCGGTAAAGTGTGTATAGGGGTTGGGTTGGGAGGTTGTTGTTAGTGACAGGGTGCTGCTGACTCCATGGCCCGCAGAGAGTCCACCGACTTAGAGGATCATCAAGACAACTCGGTCGATCATGATTTGGAGGGAGACCGAGACGATGGGAGCCGCAGACAGATCCGACATCAGTATCGGGAACTTATGCAGAGCATGCAGCGTGAGTGTTTGTTATGAGCCCGGAGTTGTGTGCTGGACTCTTATGGGCTTGTGTACACATTGCTGTGCAGTGATGCTGATGTTGAATTCTCCTCTTACTAAATGTAGTCTCTGTCAGTAATGTAGCATTTTTGGAATAATTAATGTGTGTTACTATCTGGTGGTGTATGAAATGTATATACAGTATATTTTTATTGAATGTTTTACTGATTTCATATGTTGTGTTGATAATTGATTTACAATAGAGTTTATTAATATAATCAGTGGTTGGATTGAACAACTAAACCCATTTTGTTCATATATACTGTATGGATGTAAAAATCAAGCGTTCATCTCGTTAGATTAAATGTGGCCTACTGCATACTCCTGGGCTAGACAAATTCAATGGTGACTAGAGGAACCGAAGATATAGCACTGACATGCCAATTACATCACAGTCCCATGGTGAGCTCCAACCTACACTGTACAGGGAACTGAATTGACATTTGTTTGCGGTCACTGGTTTCAAGCAAATTGAGAGACTTTATCAGACCACTCCATTCATATTTTCAATGACGCACCAATATTTAAGTGTCTCAATAAATTCAATGAAATATCTTGTTTTTGTGTACTGCGTTTACTCTTTCCCAATATTAAGCAGCAAGATGAGATAGTATTAAAAGCTTTTTAAACGTATCCGCTTTCAGCAAAGCATTGGAACATACAGAGCGCTGAGCATATTTTCATAACTTCAGTCTTTTTCAAGTACATTTTGTCTTGCTCTATAGCTTAGTATATGTTAAAATTCAAATGTGGAGTAACATGCTCTTTAAAGTGGAATCCAGTTTCAAATGGCTTGTTCATAACTCTGTTCAACTTTTTACATTGTGCATTGCTTGTTCTTCTAACTTCATTTTGTACTTTTCAGATGTGTTTGTATATCATCTGGTAGATGTCCTGTAATGATGTTTCTTTTTGTGTAGAAAACAGAGATGACATGCTGAGTTCCAGAAGTAACAAGCTTACAGAGACTCTTCAAGAGGCCAACAAGCTCTTTTCAACAGGCAAGTGACTAAATCTATTGTGTTTGTACTTGGTCCCTAGACTAGCCTGTAAAGATTATAATGTAGTTGCACAGTTAAGTGACATCTAAGGTGTATTTTGATTGTAAGTAAATCACCTCAGTTTGTTATAATTTGACCCCTTTGTGGCTGGGTCCCCTATCCGAGGACCCAAATGATGTGGAAATTATTTAGTTATTGGGCCTGCTGCTCTGCCTCATAAATGTGAAAGGACCAGTGAGTGTGAGCGCTGGAGGTCCTTCCCAAGGTCCAAATGGGCTCTAATGAGCCTGAAATAACCAGGAGGCAAAGCACCCCAGCAGAACTCTGTGAGCAGCAGCTGTCTATGTAGCAGTAAGATTATCCGGATATGAGGTCAGCCTGGAGTGGTTAAGTGAGCTGGTGGCCGTTTCACCCACCACTAGACCCGTGTGAAGCAGTATAAAAGGAACATTAGAAGCCCGCGGAAACTCACTTGCTACAATGCTTTGGGTGATGGGGCATTATGGACCAGGAGTGTTTTATCAACCTCAGAGCTCCATCCAGACATGGGGTTTTTTTTTTGCTTTTTTTTTCCCATGGCCAGGTTTTTGTGGAATAAAATTTGTGAAGCCCTGTAAGATGGGAACGAGTTCTTATGCAAACCTGTTTTTAGTTCAGAAGCCAAACTGTTTCTTTCGGCCTATTTTGAATCCTAAGTCCTTCAACGCTTATGTTCGGGTGGATAAGTTCAAGATGGAATTGTTGAGATCTGCCATCAACTTGCTGGAACAGGACAACTTCCTCGTAACCATGAATGTCGAGGATGCTTACTTACATGTTCCAATCTGAGAGGTCACCAATGCCTTCTCAGGTCTGTTGTTCGATCAGATCACTTCCAGTTTCGGTCTCTGCTTTTTGACCTCTGCAGGTGTTCATGAAGTTTATGACACAGTCATGGCTGCTCTCCTGAGGTCCAGGGGTGTGGCGATCAACCTTTATTTGAACTTTCTCTTGATCAGTGCAGAATCTCCAGCCTTTCTTAAAAAAACATTACAGATAGATGGTACTGACTCTGTAGGTCAACAATTGGAATAGCAATAACCAGAAATCCAATTTCTTTTATTAGATTTGCTGTTCAATTTTTGACAGCAAAGTGTTATTTTCCGAAGTACAAGATAGACTCTTTGCCCAAACTAGCAAAATGTTTTTCGACTCTCAGGCATGCAATTTGCAAAGTTTCGTTTACGAGCGTTCCAGATCGAACTCCTTTCAAAAGTGAACAAGTTGCACCATCACATGAACAAAGAGGTCATTAGTCTGTCTCCATGAATGAATTGGTTGCTCCTTTGGTGGCTATTGGTCAACAACCTTGTTTAAAGTCGCCATTTTGCCAAATGGTATTGAACAATTGTAACAATGGACATCAGCTTTTAGGCCTAGGGGGCTGTTGCCCTTCATTGCTGTTTTCAGTGTTTGTTGTCCCCGGTGGTTTCAAAGTTTCCAATCATTGTACTAGAGCTAACCACTGCTAATCGTCTTAGTTCAAGAACCGCTTCTGTTGAAGGAAATTCCAATAGGGACTCGGATGAAAAACACCACCGCAGGGGAAAACATCAGGGAGGCAGAAAAAGCCCCCTGGCAATGACACCAGCTTGATCATGCGCTGAAAACTCCCCAAAATATTGGTCATATTTATACTACGGGTAGGCAACTAACTCTTTTAGCTGATTGTGGAAAGATGGGTTCAGCCAGGCATCGTCATAATTAGGCCCTGGTTAAATCACAAGGTGGAGAGATTCTGTTAAAGGACCAGGGATCCATTGGTATCTCTGGTAGGCGCCAAGATAATTCCTTGGTACTTTCTAGTTTGTATGTTCCTTCCAGTGGTGATGACACTGCATTCTACAAAGAACCCCAAATCATAGAAAAAAAGGGATTTGGATACTACTAGTGGCATCATACTAGTCACAATGTATTTGGTCACGGACATTCTCAGGATGCCACTAGATACGTCATGGCACCTTACTCTAAGATGGGACATTTTTACCATCATGGATTAGCATGATCGGGTTTAAAGGTGTGGTTGTTGAAACCATGATTCTTTAAAGAAAAAGGAAAAAGAAAGTGTCCTCTGATGTAGTGGTTCACACCATGTTTAGTGTTAGAAAGTCTTTCTCAATGCGAAATCATCATGATCTGGAATACTTGTCTGTTTTGTTGTGAAAAACAGAAGTTCCCCACTACTTTTCATTTACCCAGGATACTCCTGTTTTTGTAGGATGGTTTGGCTAAAGGGTTAAATTTTTGCGCCTTCAAGGCTTAGATCTTTTTGTTTCGTTTTTGTCGTCCCCCCTAGAACTTTGCTGGTATACCCAAGGAACAGATGTTTCTACAGGGCTTGTTGTATTTACTGCCACCATTCAGTTTCCCACTAGTACTTTGGGGCCTAAATTGGGTTTTGAAGGCTTTACAGAGATCCCCTTTGAACCACTTGATTCAGCAGATGAGACGTTTCTTACCTGGGAAAACCATTTTTCTCCTGGCTAATTTCCCCAGTCTGAAGGGTGTCTGATCAGGCAGTGCTGTCTTGCAGATTGTCTAATCTTTCATGAGGAAAGGGATGTTCTTCAGACAAAACTATCTTTCCACTCCCTGATGTGTTTTAAAAATATTTAAATTGACGATACAGCGACCCAGCCACAAATCTACCATAGTCTAGTCTATATTTTCACATGAACAAATGGGACTAATGTATGTAGTCTTTAGACATGATACCAATATTTACTGTAACAACTGTAAAACAAGATGCTTTGTTTTCTAAATCTGTAGTATCTAAACCCAGAGAAGCTGCCCTCGATGCTCAGTTACTTGTTTTGGCGTCAAATCTTGGGAAGGAGAAGGCCAACCAGCTTCAAGCAGACCTGACCGTGTTTGACCCAACATCATTTACTGAAGATCTGGTAGGTTTGTATGGCAACCACAGTCGCATGACACGTGAGCAGAGAGGCATTGGAACGCCTCTCCGCTCTATTTGGGGTGTCAGTTAATTGCTGATGTCAGAGTGAACATCTTAGTAGAGATCTCTGCTGCCATTGCACCAAACCTTCTCTGGCCCGGTGCTCAGCTCCCCCTGCAGCACTAAACTTCTTTGTAGTCAAGCCCTGTGATAAAGTATACTGATGAGCTCCAACAAGAGTGACGCAGTCTGTCTGTAGATGGGATCCTGTCACGGTATTGGCTTATGTCGTTCATGCTCTAAATGCTCAGTTGGCAAAAAACGTTTGCTGCTATGTAAGTGGCATTCATAGAATTCACTGTTCCGAAGTATCATTTGCATATTTGTTTAGTTCCGTTCCAGTGAGGGTTCCTGTCCCGTCCCCCCCCCCCCCAAAAAAAAATAAAAACTAATGACAAAAATCAATCAAAATAACTTGGACTTAAAGCGTCAAAGTTGTCAGCTGTTTTTGGTAAATGTGACAGTGAAGCAAACCTTGCCCACAGTCTACCATATATAACTTCTCTCCCTGCAGCTTTCATTTATGGGCATAAATCGCTTGGAAAATCCAGACAGTGACAGTGAAGATGAGAGCTATGGCAAAGGATATCTTGTGCCAGATGCTTGGCACAAACTGGGAACAGAAGCTGATAAATACTTTAAAAGAACGCCAACCTTTCATTTCATGTGAGTGTCGCCCTGGCCACCTCCTAGTTCCTATGATGTTGTCTATATGTGTTTTTTAAGGTTGTTGACTCTTTTCAAGCTCTGTTGAATATGGAATATTTTATCCCACATCTTTAGGTTGGGCTCATTTAAGACTGAACCGCCTGTTGTGAGGCAAAAAATGGAACGTCAGAGGAGAAATAATAAGGTGGAAGAGAAAACCGTGATGCCAGCACAGGTCTGTTTTTCCTTCCTGTGAAAATATAATATATATATATATATATATATATATATATATATATATATATATATATATATATATATATATATATATATATATATATATATATTAATATATTATAGTTTTTTCTTTTTCATCTTGCGCTTTCCATGCCACCAGTGATATATGTATTTCATAGTGTGTTTTGTGTGTGTATCATGAGACTATGATGATAGAATACATTTGTTGCATAGCTAAGCAGCATTGTATTGTTCTCTAGTTGAAAAAAATGGAAGAGTCTCACCAAGAAGCTACAGAGAAGGAAGTTGAACGTATTCTTGGGTTCCTGCAGACCTACTTCAAAGACGAACGTAAGTGATGAAATATGTGGGAAGGAGTAGTGTTGTGTTTTTGTTTTATTATATTCTGAATAATTAAAGATATTAAACTACCTTTATCAGAATGTGTAGCAAAATAAAGAATTTTTTTTTTTTTTATTGCAGTACCGTGTCAGCCAGAAAAATTACAGAAGTATTATAGGAGTGATACCATTTGTAAACTTGCCTGATGAAGGGGCGTCTGTGCTCTGAAAGCTAGCAAATATAAAAATTTCTTTTGGTTAGCTAATAAAGGTATCACTCCTAGAATACTTTTGTCTTTTTTGACACGAAAGTATTCAACATCACATAAAATTGTTGGTGGTTAGTTGGCCTCTCTTACAGGTTCTCTGCTAATATTGCTTGAATTGACCAAAAGCCCTCTTGCTTGCTGCTTCCCAGAGTGGTCGCTTCATGGAGACCAGTGAACAATGCCTGCACCCATTGCTGACGTCTTTGGATATGAATAGTATAGAGAGAAATTCTGAAATGGGAAGCAAGAGGGTGGTGGTGGTTGTTTTTAGAATTAATTTAAAAGCAAAGCCCCATGGGTACTTTACATTTTAAATATATAAAAAAATATTGTGCACATACATGATAAAGCCATGATGGCTTGGGAGGAGATGAGGATTAATTATGGTGCAAAGACCAAAAATGGCACTGCATGCAAATTCTGTAAACTGAGTTAAAGAGATTTTTCTATCTTCAAATAACTTTAGTGTCCTGTGCATGCCCTCCTTCACATTCTGCTAAATACTTTGTTTGTTTGTTTTATTTTTATATCTAGCTTCCATCTGCTTTCTTTATATTATCTGACAGCTATTTGTTTTCATTGCCCATATATCTGACACCAAGCTGCCCTCTGGATACATTTATATCCATATCGGAACTGTGTCCTATGCCAGGACTGTGGACATAAACAAGCTGATGTTAAAGAGATTAAGCTAATAAATGTGTGTGTGAAGGTAGCAGCGTAACGCCCTTATAGAGGTTAAGGAACATCCTGCTACAGAAATGTTCTAAAATAATATCTTAATATTTCCATGACGTAAAGGAGAAACTGGGTCCGTTTCATCTTTTTAATATATTTTCTTAAAAATGCTAATAAGATTTCCATTGCTTACATTGGAATTACACATTATTGTGCCACTTTAGTTAAGAATATCTCACAAGTACAAGATTTCTACCTTTTTAATTCATGACTTGATTATTTTTTTTCTTTTGGTAGCGGATTCACCTATATCCTTCTTTGATTTCGTAATTGATCCAAATTCTTTTCCTCGTACAGTTGAGAACATCTTCCATGTTTCGTTTATAATTCGGGTGAGTTTTCCATTGTGCCATGCGTTAAATAATTTATGATGCGATTGATAGTTTGTGCTTAATATGTTGTGTTATACTCTGGTCAGTATTTATCTTGCTTCATCTATTTTGAAGGGGAAATTAATGTTTTTAATCACTTCCCCTTTCATGGTAATAAATATCTTGCCCTCAGAAAACGTTATTTCGGGCCTGTAAGAATAGCCGTGGTGACGACAAGGTTTTGCACATTCAGAAGCTTGTAATGTGTGTTTCTGAGTGCCCTCCTACAACCTTTACTATATTGCTTTACTTTTCAGCCTTATCGTCATACAATCCGGCAGAGTAGCTTACTTTCATTACCCTGGAATACAACATAATTTTGTCATATCCAAAGATGCTTAAATAAAGGCTCTCTGATGTAAATATAGTCCTGACAGCTAGTAAAGGGAAGTATTTCAAAGTTGTAGGGATCATGTGCTAGTCATCAGTCATCTGAAAGTGAAAATTACCTTTTAAAAAGTACCCGTTGCCTGTACACAATGTAGGCAGCGGAATGTTGATGCTTTAATCATGAGTTCACCAGGATGTAGTGATATTACTGAGGCATGAGGCACAATATACGTTTTACATTTCATTCTGTCTGCTTTTTGGTGCTTTCTCAGTGCCAGTACACTGTTTATAATATTCCATACCTGTACATTTAAAAGGGTATTATTCTGCTTATAGGATGGATTTGCTAGAATAAAGCTTGATCATGACAAACTGCCAGTTCTTGGTAAGGAAACATCTGTTCATTTTTTATTTTAAAAGTAAGAAATGACCGGTATCGTCCCTGATTCCCCTGTCTGTAGTAACCAACCTTAAGGAGTTGATCAAATTGGGGAAACGCAATCTTTTATATAATCTGGGAGTCCACTCATTTGGCCAATTGTACAGGGAATACCTTTTATTTTAAATCCTTTGATCAACTTAAAGAAGAACTTCCTATTCCGAATATTTTGTTTTATGGTAAATTACGACTGCGACATGTCATAACTACCCAGTTTGGTGGTCTCTCCATCACACACAGCCCTGCCTTGATCAAACTATTTCTTGAACAGTTGGGTTCCAAAAAAGTGATCTCTATCCTCTATGCTAATATCCATTCCCCATCTTAATATAGCGGATTTGAGTGGCCTTAAAATTAAGGGTAGAGTACAGCATATTGATGCTGACTACCCAGACAACACTTAGAAAGGCTTCTACAATGTAGAACCCTTTGTAAACTATATTGAACATTGTCGCATACTTACATTACTACCTTAACAGCAGCGGTAATACCGACGCGTTTCTCTGTGACGTCATTAAGTGTAGCTGGCTTCTTCCTACATTGCGATTGATTGAAGTCGCATTTGACAAGTCGTCATTGTTAGTGCGTCATGAAGATGGCGGGGTAGTCCGCATCGATGTGCTACTACCAGTGAAGATCAAAGTGGATTTTTAGGTTCAGTAGTGCCAAAGACGCCGCCTTCTGCACTCAGTACATGCAAATCCTATTGTACATTTTACACAGGGTGTATTATACACCACTTAGGGCTGTTGTCATTGGGCAGATTGAATGATTCCAATTGTCCTTAATACGGTGTGAATTCATCCTCTTTCTGGCATCTCCTATGAGGATGTCTGGGGGTACAGCGGCTTTGGGCTGCGGTGGTGGAAGCTACACAAAAAAGATATAAATATCCCTCTTATTCCCCAGACTTGTATAAATGTTGCATCTATTTTTGATGATTAATCTCTTATATTCTTGTGTGTTTCACAAATCCTTTTTCCCCCCAATTGAACAGAACCGATAGTACAAGAAAGTGAGTCACAGGTTGATAAAGACAATCAGCCCAGATACCAAGGTGTCATCTCCCTCAGCCACCAGGACTGGGAGGTAAGCTCTTATACTCTAGAATTGCTTTGGTGTGTTTTGGTTTTCACTTAATTTAACTTGCAGTGTAACAAACATTTTGTATGTTTTCTGTTTTTCTTGGGAGTATTTTTATCTTTCCCCCTTCAGTACCAAATGTCTGTACTTTGCATAATTTGCTTCTCCTGTTTGCAAGTCAGCTAATGCAACAACAAAAACTCTGCAGATGAATATAAAGTAACCTTAAATATTTGACTAATGCATGGAAAGAAATTGGAATTTTTAAGGGAATCATTTCATATTACCACGCTCTGGTTGCCATATAGTACATTATAAAGATCCAGCACAAGACTTATTGGATGGGGAAAATGTGGAATTATTTTATTTTGTCATGCAGTTTACACCCACTATATGGTACGACACCTCTGTGACCATTATATAGACACTGATTGTACTAGGATTACTTTCTTTCCTTACATAGCCGTTGAACAATTACTTTCCTGAATAACCATCATCATCATCACCATTTATTTATATAGCGCCACATATTCCACAGCGCTGCACAGAGAACTCACTCACATCAGTCCCTGCCCCATTGGGGCTTACAGTCTAAACACACACACACTAGGGTTAAGTTGTTAGTAGCCAATTAACCTACCAGTATGTTTTTGGAGAGTGGGAGGAAACTGGAGCACCCGGAGGGAACCCACGCAAGCATGGGGAGAACATACAAACTCCTCACAGATAAGGCCATGGATGGGAATTGAACTCATGACCCCAGTGCTGTGAGGCAGAAGTGCTAACCACTAAGACACCGTGCTGCCCAGATTTTGTGAATGTGATAAACCCTTCTGGTGACTGCACTCGAGACCTGCTTTGTAGTAAATAAAGGGACGGGAAACATCAATTGGACCCATCAAAGAAATGAATATAATCCGTAGTTCCATATAGACGGGGATACTGTTGCACTGCATGGTATTTACTTTCTGCTTTCACAATTTCCATTATGCCTACTTCCAGTTTGTTGCTAATAAATAAAATATTTAGAAGTAAATGTCAAGTTACAAGTTAAATATAAGGAATAGTATAAAGCCGTCTGTTATTTAGGAAAAATCAAATCCTATTGGTGCTCTCAAAATTAAATGAAACTGTAGGTAATATCTCGCTACAAAATGCAGCTGCTTAATATGGGGCTGCTATGATCCCTTTTACCCCTTCACCGCTGGGGCTTTTCTCACTCCTGTACGGAGCCTATTCTGGTCACATCACAACATCAACATCCGGAATTTGTTTATCGAGTACCCACACAAATTGTACCTTGGACTTTTTCCGGTAGACTGAAGAATTTTAAGAAAATACCATTAGTTTGATTTTGCAAACTGTTGGGGAAATGAAATTTGACCCCAATTGGGAAAAAAAGTGGTTTGATTTGGTTTTTTGGTTTTTTTGCATTGACGTTTAACTAAAAGCAAACATGTGTTTGCTTGTTTTTTGTTTTTTTGTGTGTGTTTTTTTTTTTTACAGTAGTGCAGTGGATGGGAAGGGATTGAGCTTGATGATGTCATTGTAATGCAGTCATCAAGCCTCTCCTCTTCAACTGCCCCACCAGCATTTACTTAGTTAGAATTTCTAAGTAAGGTTTATAGTTGTTTCCCCCCGTGTTTCATCTCCTGCAGTGCTAGGAACAAGTGAGACTTGTCCTTAGCAATTTTAAGGTATGTGTTGAAGAGGTGTCCCATTCGTCCTCCTTAGTACTGAAGGGGTTAAAAAGGCAGACACATAGGAAAAAATAATTAAACAGGGCAAAAAAGTCTTGTTCTCAAAAGGTTATGGATACACTCTAATTTACTAAGACGGAATTATTATGCATACATGGAACTGGTTAAAGTAATTACTAAATATTATATAATACTAAATGTATTAAAATTAATAATTAAAAATATAAATTCAAATTCCAAGTGAGAAGAGAAAAATGGTGAACAGCAACTGTGTAAGTACAGAGCTGTCATTCAACACAAATAATAAGAAATACTAATGAACTCTAAATTATTCCCAACTAAGAAACTGCCATCCACTATATTCTGGAATGAATGCCCAAACAGATGCTTATTTATTTTTATTTCTTTTTTGTAGTCTGATAATAAAAATTGTATCAAACATTTTGATTTCTCCCTAGGAAATTGTTGAAAGCTTTGAGATTATAGAACCTATGATACCTCCACCCTGAGTAACATGACATTTAAGGTTGTCACGTAAGTATTCATTTTGAATATTCTAGTACTATTTTATAGTATGGAATGTGAATGCTTTCGTTGTATTTATATCCCAGAGATGACCTTTGTTGTATTTCTATGTTTAGATGTAGAAAGGAGTGTTCCATTCAAGATTTTTCAAACAATCATGACAGGCACACTAACGTTATCACTGCTTTGGGCTTGTGCTGATATTTTTTTAAATCTTTTTATTTTTTTATTTATTTTTTTGCCTCGCAACTTTTGGTATTGGTGTGTGTCTCTGTATTGCTGTCACAGAATGTTCCATTTATCTTGATGACTGGACTTTGCGGCTGAATATCTTGGCACACTATAAATAAAGAGTAGTAATTGAATTCTGCGTGATGTGCACCTTTATGCTCTCTTGTTGGACTGTACGTAGAGTGCCAGCCTTTTGTTCTTTATTTTTCTCTGCTGTGCTTTTTTAATTTTTTTTTTTATTTGTGCATTAAATAACAACTTTTCTTTTTTTCTATTTAGGTTTGGAAAATTTGTTCTACTTCATTCAAGTTCTTGAAGCAAAGATTATTTTTGTTACCTCTGTAAACTATTTTGTATATAATATATGGCACATATTTTATTATGTACATAGTGTGTACATATGTTTTATTTAAAGTTACTTTTATAGTAAAATGTACCACTGTTGTCATGTTCTCCAGTATCGGTTTAACGACCTTTTGTTGTACAGCCTGTATCATTTGAAAAGAATATGCATACGTTGTATAAACTACATGTTCTCCAGAAATATTTGTTAAATCTGGGAGTTTTTGGAAATAAATGTGTTTACCTGAAGGGCTCTGAGCCATTCTTCTAAAGCGGGTCACTGTTGCTCTCCTTTTATAGTCTGTTGCTTTAAGCGGACATTGGGTATGCCGAAAAACTCGTCAATTGCCATCTGCTTATTTATGATCACCTGCGGACACTGAATACACCTCCAGACGATCTGGCTGCTTGGACTCCAAACCTTCAAATCTGTCTAATTTGACCAAGGACATTTTTGGGCAGGCTAATGATGAGTGAGCAGGCTTCAACATAGAATTACATGTTCTTTAATAATATCATGCTAGCAGAACACATGTTCTGTGATCAATGGACTTAAGTCTATGTATACTGTCAAATACTTTTATTATTGATTATATATTATATTGATCATATTACTGATTATTATGGGTCACAGCCCATCAAACCTTTGTTAATAAAGAAACCTAAACTCATTACAAAGTGCAACATTTTGCATATTCTGAAGTTTGGGGGGGGGGGATTGGAGTGCAGATTAAATGCAGGAATGTACCTTTAATGTGGAAAAACAAGATTTCAGCACATAGTGGGAGATATAACATTTTGCTTCATGTAAAATACTTTATTTTGTACATTTCGAGGTGATGTAAACCAGTGTTCCAGCCCCCTTTGGAAGTCATTTAGACTTGGGGGTAAATCCAGATACCAAAAAGGTGCAATTTTGCATAGTGGCAAAACTCTGTCTGTCTGTCTGAAGTGCCGACATAGAGTTTGATGGCAGATAACCACTAGGTCCATCTAGTCTGCCCATTTCTTAACCTATGATAACCTCAATTCCTATTTGATCCTTAGTTCTTTGTAAGGATATCCTTGTGTGTATCCCAAGCATATTTAAATTGCTCTACTGTATTAGCCTCTACCTCCTCTGATGGGAGGCTATTCCACTTATCCACTACCCTTTCTGTGAAGCAGTTTTTCCTCAAATTTCCTCTGAACCTAGCTCTCTGAAGTGTCAGTACATGTCCTCGTGTTCTACTACTTCTCTTCCATTGGAGAATGTTTCCCTCCTGTGCAAACTTTACTTGGTGGACTGCAGATGTGCTTAATAAATGTATATAATCGCACTTGTAGCTAATCCATTCTGTTCAACTATTATATTGAGACCTGTGATAAATTCAATATTAATGAAAATGAGATCATACCACATACTATGCACTACATAAAGCACTTTGGTGTGCGATTTTTACAGAAATCTCTGCTGCTTTTTCCTCCAGCCCCATAGAGATTTTACCATAGTAATGGCTAATTGAATTTCCCCCTATATGTACAATAGAATGCTTAAACCCAATTAGTCACATGACTTTTAAGTAATCAGAAAAGATACCTCAATAGATTTCTCGGTCATGTGTCGTATCTCTTATTCAATGTAAACCAATTGAAGAGATGAATCCCAAGACCTTAAACATAAATAGATCTAAATCTATGATTGTGATTATTTTACTGAAGTGTGAAGTATATGAACTTTTCCGGATACCATCTGATTGCTGGGAGGAGAGTGTATGTATGTATGTATGTGTATGTATGTGTGTATAGATATTTGAGTGAGAACTATACTAACTTGTCTGGAAATCAGCTGTTGCTTGAGGCTTGTATGTACACAAATTGACTGCCTAAGGGCTCACATATACAAGTGATTATTCAATGATTAAGAGAGATATATATATAAGTGACTGTTTAGGATCATCTGCACATAATGGCCCTAATTATGGATTTATAAGCTATTAATGTCTGTTTTCATGAGAAGTTGCTTACTTCCTATTGGGCAGCAGGTGATTCAATTAGATACGCTGAGCGGTTTGAATTACTGATTTTATGGTTTTAGTAATTCTATAAACTATATTTGTACAATAAGATCAGCTCTCTCATAATTTTCTTTTGTTGATTTTTCTGTAGTAGGTACAACGCCGGCTACTTTGAGAGCTGTAGATCCACTTGGCACCGATAATCATTAATAACAATATTCATACCCACTAGCGCCTATATATTTCATTTATCTGTTTTAACTAAATTTATCTGTTAAGAAAAATACAAACTACCTAGACACACTTTATCTAAAGTGCCTTAAATATAGCCGTGTACAGACTTCACAGCGGCAGCTCCATAGACTGTTGCAAAGTCATGTGACCTGAAAACTAAATAGAATGAATAAGTATCTGTGTTCCACATGCATTATTTTACATTTTGATCTATTAAAATACTGAACACTTTAGTACATTCCTATATTTATTCTAAATTACTATCCATTTGTTTTACCCGTTCTGGGGTATCCACCCTGTTACAATTGCAGAATTTATATCCTGTGTAAAAAGATAAATGTTTTCTAGACCACAAGCAATATCACTAATGAATACATTAAACAAAACAGGACCCAGGACTGACCCTGAGCTTCTCTGCTGATTACTAGACCGTCATCTGAGTTTACATCATTGACTGCAACACTCTGTCTCCTGTCCTTTAATCAAACTTTTATCCATTCCACTATCTGAGTCCAATCAAAGGATTTTCAGTTTTTAAATTAACTTATAGTGGCACACAGTATCACGTGCCTTGCTGAAACAGTAAGATCTATCCACAGATCCATCCTGGTGTTTAATTTTAGTTAAGTGAGTAAAAAAAATAATCATCCGCTAGATTTGTTTGAGATGATCTCCCAGCAACAAATCCGTGCTGCATCAGATCTTGTGGTTTGTTTCCACTCTAAAATAAGACTAGGTACACACTGAAGAATTTTCCGACTGACGTGTCATCTCACATTGTACTTACGACCGAAGGTCCGATCACTCTGGCGATTCATCCATTCACACTGACACGATTTACCTTCAGATCTGCGCTCTTCATCTGGTCCTCTAGTCTTCAGGAAACCAAAACCCACAATTCTAACTTCCACCTTAAATGGCAGCCTAGAAAGCTAAAATATTTAAGGGTCTTTCTTATGTCGCACTATGATCTACTCTTTCAAGAAAACTTCCCATCTCTCTTCTCCAAAATGCAATCTGATTTGGCCTCCTGGAGCAGACTTATAATTTAGTGACAGGGCCAGGCCCGGCGCTCCTATTAGGCAAGGTTAGGCAATTGCCTAGGGCGCCGGGCTCTGCAGGGCGCCTCAAAATAAAAAAAAAGTGAAATCCACGGGTAGGAGAGGGGGGAAGGGGCTATTGAAACGTACCTGCATGAAGCAGCTCCTCTCTGCTCTGTCTTCTCCCCTCCGCTCACTGACAGTGACAGGCTGTGATGATGTCATCATCACGGCCCGACAGTGTCTGTGAGTGGAGGGGAGAAGACAGAGCAGAGAGGAGCCGCTTCATGCAGGTAAGTTAAAGAAAGACATGGGGAGGGGTGGGGAGGGAAGCGCATCGGCGATTTTAAAAGGGGGGGGGGGGGCGGCGATTTTCAAACTGTGCCTAGGGCGCCAAGGACCCTAGCACCGGTGCTGGACAGGGCAGGATCATAGCTGTTAAAATGAATATCCTATCCAATTGGCTTTACCTTTTTCAAACCTTATCTATCCTCTCCTCCACATTAACATCCAGAAAGCTCTCACTCGCTTTATTTGGGATCTTAGACCCCCAAGGATCTCGGGCAATGTCCTGAAGAGGGTGATCTCCGGAGGAGGCAGGGGTCTCACGGACATCAAATTTTACTACCTGACTTCTCATTTCTCTTGAATTGTTGCCTTATATACTCATCCGGCTCCATCTACTGGCACGATATAAAATTGGGCTGTGTCAACCTAACCCATCTGACATCCTTAATTGGCCTACATCTTACACAACGACCGGCTACCACCAAACTGCTCCCTACTACTGTCAAATTTGCTGCTAAGCTCTGGGACTTATTGCCATGGTGAGCTTCAGTTTATAGGAGTGTATCTCCCTTGACCCCCATCTGGCACAACTCTGTTTTCCCCTGGGTCGTCTGTTACAAGGTACTGTAGTTGGACTTGGGTGGACCTTAAATTTCCTGCAGATTTCTCCATATGGGGTCAATGGCAGTCCCTAGTGGCGCTTCAGCAACTGTCCCCCATCCTTTTCTATGAGCCCTGTCCCCAACACATGTACTCCGAGACCTCACCCCATTTGAAAACATTTGTAGACACCACCCCCTGGCTGTAGACATGATTTCCAAAATTTATAGTATCTTTCTCGACTCTGCTCTATCCTCTCCAGGATATCACAAAGTCGAATGGAAAAGGATCTTGGACTCCACCAGACAAAGAAGTATGGGAGCACATGAGACTGGGGATAGCCAAACCACAATAATAGAGACCTCGTATAAAACGTGCTACAGTTGGTACTATACTCCAACGAACCTCAACAAAATATTTCTTTCCTCCTTCCCTGACTGTTAGCGGCGTTGTGGCCATAAGGGCACTATGCTACATATCTGCTGGACCTGCCCGATTGTCGCCCCCTTTTGGGACAAGATTCATCGTCTCTTGAGCGCCCTCTTTGAGGCCTCAGTGGCAAAGGATCAATGGATATTTTTGTTATGTTATCCCCCAAGATCTTGATAAATTCTCCAGAAAATTTGCAGCGCACATACTGGCAGCAGCATTAACTCTCTTGACTTTGAATAACCCCTCTCCCCCATCCCTTTTCACACTTAAAAAGCTGATTTGTAATGTTGCAGCCATGGAGAAGATAATAAGCCCCACAAGTAAATAAAATTATTTCTGTAACAACCAAAAGAACAAGGCAGCTAAACCTAGCTGAAAAAAACCCAGAGGTATCAAATCAAGGCACACATCAAGTCTCCCATATCATTCTGTATTAGCTGCTGTACTAGCGGCTATTTGCTAGTTTTCTAGATGAAGTCACTTGGGGTGATGCACATCTGAATATATGTAATGACAGTATGGGGTCAGAAAATCAGCTATAAAATAATTACCCCTGAAAGCTGAAATGCTCCATCTTTTCCAGGCGCTGCCATGTGTCAGGCCAGCAGGTAAAGCATACACATATGGCATCCCCATAAACAACAGATGAATGTGTGTTGGGTGAAAACGCTCTGTTAAAGTAAAGAATTTAAGAGTAAAGATGCCGTTTAATTTTTTGGCAGCTCATTCATTTAAATACCAGGAAAATTACTGAGTATTTATATGAATTAGGTCTATTATTTATATAGGGTCTGATTCATCAAGGAACGTATTCTGAGTTCAACCCATGTTCAGTGTTATATGCACGTATTTAGGCATTGTGTCCGCCTGAATTCAGCAAGGCTTGGATCTCAAGATAGATACATGTGCTCTTGAGATCAGGGACAGGTCTGCAGTGCTCTACTACACTGGACGCAGCAGGATAAGTCCAATACCAATGTGGAATATAAATTTGAAAAAGTACAGGAAAATAAAAAAAAATCTTGCATTATTGTTACCTGATAATAATAATAATAATAATAATAAAGGCATTAATGTTAAAACAGTAAAAAGAAGAAGTGTTTTTTTTTTTGTTATTCCCCCCCATGAAACACATTTCTTAGAATGTTGTTAATGTCTACTGAGCATAAAATAAATTTTTACAGTTGCTTGTGATTGCAAACACATGTTATAGCATGCACACTGGACTATCATCACTACTGATCAGCCCTTTAGCTGTAGCAAGAGATACGACAGGAAAACAAGTAACTGTGACGTCCATAGGGCTTGATTTGGATATGGCTGTGTGCGCTCGGGTTTGGCACGCTCCTATTGTACATTGACTATGGCAAAAGGCCACTTCCCCGCCCAGTTCACTCCCCGAAATCGTAGGCTGTATTAAGTGTCCTTTGCATTCGCAAGCACATGGAACAGGAGGGTGTTCACAGCCGCTTCTGCTGCTTCTGGGCATGCGCAAAGTCATTTTGCATACGAAACGCTCAAAATTGTCACATACATGCCTTTGTGAATCAGGGTCAATGGCGGACTGGCCAGGATGTCAGCTTGCCCGATGAAGTAGGCCCAGGGCCGGATTAACCATAGGGCTAACTGGGCTACAGCCCAGGGGCCTATGGCATCCAGGGGGCCCTTGAAAGTGCTCAGCAGCAGTATTGATCGATCGGGGGCGGGGGCGCCCCCGGCGCGATCAGTGCTGCTGAGCACTTTCACTGCGGTCCTTCCCCGGCGCACTGTAGTCTCCTTACTGAGGAGATCTCGTGAGTCTCACTCTCATGAGATCTCCTCAGTAAAGAGCGCTCAGCGCGCCGGGGAAGGAGGTAATTGCGGGGGAGGGGGGCACGGGCAGCTCGGATCACGGGGGGGGGGGCCCTCACGGGAGAATGGAGGCCCTCTTAGCCCAGGGGCCTCCATTCCCTTAATCCGGCCCTGAGTAGGCCCCCCTAAACATTAGACAATATGTTAAAAATATTAATGACCTTTCAGTAGCTTGAAAATAATAGCAGTTCTAACATTCATACTGTATGCAACTAAAATTTATGTTGTATTACTATTTTAATAAAATCATTTTTGCAGGATACTTTATATGTAAGAATAAATAATTCATCTGATTCAGGTTAAGTGAGGCAGACGCATACATCATACAGGCTCGGATCTTTACTATTGCGACTACACAATGAAGCATAACTGGGAATTTCAGCCTGGGATCGTGACGTGCAGCCGGAGTCAACTTTGTGTCGAACTATTGCATACATTGCAAAGACAGCAAATATTTTTCATTGCATCAATTTGAGTGGGCTTCGTCAGTTCTTCGCCTCGTGCCATGAGTTCAATTCCTGACCATGGTCTTTTCTGTGTGGAGTTTGTATGTTCTCCCCATGCTTGTATGGGTTTCCTTTGGGTGCTCCAGTTTCCTCCCACACTCCAAAAACATACTTACTAGTAGGTTAATTGGCTGCTATTAAAATTGACCTTAGTCTCTCTCTCTCTCTGTTAGGGAATTTAGACTGTAAGCTCCAATGGGGGCAGGGACTGATGTGAATGAGTTTTCTGTAGTGTTGTGGAATTAGTGGTGCTATATAAATAAATGATGATGATGATGATGAATGATGGTGATATAATGACTTCCAATTGTAACAAGTGTAAAATTTGTAGCTCTTGCCCATTGTGTGTACTAAAAATTCTGGCATCCAACAGACTTCATGACAAGGCATATGATAACTTTATAAAGTTCATTAAGGTTATATGCACACTATCAGTTACTCAAGTCAAATCTGAGAGGACATTTTCAAAGCTAATGATCATAAAGACAAGACTAAAAAATTTACTGTCTGAGGAGGAACTTGGAACCATATATGTTGTTTTCCATTGATAAGGAATTGTTAGATGAATTGGATGCAGAAGCAAATATTAACAGATCTGCACAATCATCTAGTGAATTCAAACGATTGCTCTTAATATATTGGAATGCATTAAATATGCATTTCAACTAGTTGTTAATGTGTAAAATGTTCAGTACAAGCAAACTATTTGAAAATATCTACCATTTACTTAAAATAATAAACAAAAATTTAAAACTTCAATTATAACAGTCTGTACATTTATTATCTCCTGTATACTGCCAGTAATATGTACTGTAATTACTAAAAAAAACATTTCACAAAAATTGTAATATTACCTTTTTCCACTTACATATTTTTTGAACATTTTAATTTATTGTAAAAATGAAATGATAGCTTTATAGTTGTGGGTGGCCCCTTTTGTTTCCTGGCAACCAATATTTTTAGTCCCAGTCCACCACTGATCAGGCCCATATAGTGTAAATTCTCATTTACCCTTAAGTTAAATACCTGGGATAAGGGGTTAGTTTCTGCAAAATCTCTGCATTTAGATTGCTGTCACACAATCTTGCAGGATTGGTCAGTTTAGGTATAGGGGTTTGATCATTTGGGGAAAGCTGTACTATAAGACACTTGCAGTACCGCGGTTCGCCGCAGCGGGTGAGGGGACAGCAGACTGCACACCCCATCAGATAAATACCCTCGGCTGCTGGGCAGAATTTGCGGGTCCGCCGCGGGTGTATGTAAAATCATTTTAGTAGGGGAGCATGCACTCTATACTAGAGTACAGGGGACTGCGGGATGAAGCAGCGTGTGGATATTGCCGGTCACTCAGAGGCAAAGTATCTCACGGTAAGTGCACACACAGCCTGTCATCAGTAATATATTAAGGAACATCGTATAATCCAAGTAATAGAGGGTTTCTTGTTTTGCCGAGTTAGATGTTATAGACTCGCTGCTTTTATTTTCTTGCTGTCACATCGCTAATTTCGCAACAACGTGTATATCCCTTATCCAATATGGCGCTTCCAGCTTCATCAATGTACCATCCCAGTGCCCATGTTCAATATGGAAGGAGGCTTTTTGCCATAGTAAAAGATGGCTGCCGTGGTTCGGGTTCTCACGGGAGCGCGCATGCGCGCACCCTGCTAGGCTGACTGACTGGAGCAGGAAGGAAGATGGCGTCTGCCGGCGGGGGATCCCTGAGTATTCTGGAGTACCTCGGCGGGGAGGAGGGGAACCGGTGCGGGTATTGTAAGAGCGATGCCGGTAACATCTCCCAAGGTGAGCTGCTGGGCGGGTGGTGGTGTCCTGGTGCACAGTGGGTGTGTAGGTTACATGTAACATAGGTGTGTCCTAAATAGTCCATGACCTGTCACGTCCACAGGATGACAGCTGGTTATCGGGGGAGGCTTTATTATTATTATATTACAGCTGCAGTGTATTGTGCCAATCAGCTTGGAGTGTGATTGTATATTCTCCACATTAATTAATTAAATGGGGTTCCTGAAGGGGGGCTTAAAAGTTAGTCCTATGTGGTTTACTAGCACATTTTCTCCGGTTGTTATAGTTTGTTCAACATTAAAGCCTATAGCATGTAAAACACTGCTTAAAGAGTAAACAGCTTAAAAAACACAAAATTACTGGTCAGTTTTAACCTAACTCTATTGAAAGGTCATTGGGGCACATTTATCAATCATCGGCAAAAATGAAAAATAGTTATCAATCCTTATCGCATGGATAAGGATTGAACTATTTCTCAAATTTGTGAAAAACGGATCACAGAAACAGCACTTCCGATAAACTGCTTTTTATGTGCTAAAAAAAAATCACACTTACCCCCCTCTTCGGGACGCGCTGTCTCAGGATCTCCTCCAGGTGTTCTTAGCTCCTCTTCATCCTTCAATTGCGCATGTGCATTTCGAAGAGCTGCACATGCGCACAAAGCTCTCCGCTCTGTCTCTACAACGATAGTTGCAGTGAGTGACAGGGAGGGATCATGTGATCCCTCCACACATGTGCTGTCCAAAGAGCAGAGCTGACAGCATTGGATTTTTTTCAATTATGATAACGTACGCCAGCTTCAGTCTTATCAAGACAAGTTCCCGAAAAAAATGTTTTTTCGGAACTTGTTAGATTGCGGCCAGGAGCAGTCACCATACTGTTGAATGGTGACTGCTCGCAAAAATGAAAACGATGCCCCCTTCTTAAATATGCGAGTGTCACGGAAGGACCTGGATCTCACTGTAAGTGCACGATAGTGCACCATCACTACTTGTAAGATATGCCCCATTGTCTCAAGTCTTTCATCTCTTGACATACTGGTACACTCGACAATTTGATACAGTAACCTTGGTTGATATTGAAACTGCAGTTTTTATGGGTCTGATTTCTTATTCTAACACATTTTTAAAAAAAGAATGTCAAGTGATATTTGTTAAGGAATGTGTAAAAATGAGCCATGGATGTTACATATACTGTATAGCGATGTAATGACCTATAACTCGAAATCCAGTCGGTCACAGTGGTGTCATTCCATGTCGGTTCAACCAGGGTTGTCCACCACCCATCTCAGATTTCTACAATTTTTTTTTTAGTGAAGAGAGGATATCATAACAACTATTTCTGCCAAATATCTCAACTGTCTGACAATTAGTTGATTAAATATTGATTTTTCAATTTATTAAATAATTTACTATTAGCGGCGTCTTTATCCAGTTCATTTGAAGTACCGCGGGTGTTTATTAAAGAATCACCACAACATTTGGACCCCTAAGGTAACTCTTCCTCCTGAATCCAAAAATCCAAACCGAATTACTTTATCTGCCTCATGTTTTGCGTTACGGCAAAAATGCACGTTTTTCGAATAGAATTAAAAACGCCAGGTTCAATTGACAGCTATCCCAGCTATGTAATCCAATGGTTTTGAGTAGATAGTAATATGGCAGTCTGTATTTAAAAGACTACCAAATGAGCAGCTGCCATGATTGACTCTCTCTGTGTCTCCCTCTCTCTTTCTCTAGAAAGTTTCAGTTTTGGTCTCTCTAAAGGGAATCCCCTTCCCATCAGTTTCTGTTTGTTTCATTTCCTGTATGGGAGTTTTATCCCATTGCCTCAGTTTAGTTCACTTTTTTGGTATGGTTTTGAACAATGTGTAAATTATGTACACGGTACAACAGTAATCGAACATCAACTTCATTATTTTTTTTTTATACACTATGAAACAGATTGCCCTGTTGATTTTTTGGTGTGCTAGTAATATATACCTTTTTTAAACAGTCCCCCAAAAATGGGATCCTTAATATTAATTGAGCCTAGCGTTTTTAATTCTATTCGAAAAATGTGCGTTTTTGCTGTAACGCAAAACATGAGGCAGATAAAGTAATTTTGGTTTGGATTTTTGGATTCGTGAGGAAGAGTTACCTTAGGGGTCCAAATGTTGTGGTGATTCCTTAAATAAACGCCCGTGATACTTCAAATAAACTGGATAAAGAAGCCGCGATTAGTAAATTATTTAATAAATTGAAAAATCAATATTTAATCAACTAATTGTAACAGTCGAGATACTTGGCAGAAATAGTAGTTTTGACATCCTCTCAACTAAAAAAATTTCAAAAAACTCTGAGATGGGTGGTGGACATTTCATGTTTATTTGGGTGATCTGATGTGGCATGACCCAGTGTGGTTCTGTACATGCTAACTGACAACTCTTCAGGTTATTCACCACAGTTGATATGACTGGTTCAGTGATATACACCATTGTAGTTGCCCTGCATTGAAGGTAGCTGAATTATGAATCTTAGACTTTAATGTGTGAAAAAGTATTTTTAGTTTTGCATCAAGTTGGGCTCAATTTAATTTTGGTCCCGCACAAGTATGAATATGCACTGTAAGATCAGTGGCACAAAATCATTTAGCCCCTTAAGTACTTTCAGCTTATTTCTGCAAAATTGGACGTTGTACTCAATTTTGTGCTGATTGTCCTGCCCATACCACATTTGTAATCTGCTGCCCTGTGGAACAAATATTCCACTACCATAGTGTACATCAACAGATTGGTGCCACTTCACAGCATAAACAGAAATGTTGCTTTAAGACAGAAAAGACTATTCTTCTGGTCACAGCAGCTTGATGCCATAGAAGCAATGCTTCAAGTCCCTGATGGTAACCGTCACCCAATGAGATGGATATGCAACACGTTTGTCTTGGCTTCTTTTTGTACACACCAAAATATTTCTTTTTCTGAATGTACCTTTTGTATTTTCTTATTAACGTCCTGCATGAATAGCAGAACATTTTTGAGGTTTGTATTTCTGTACATTTGAGGGAATTAGATACATGACTGTATATACAGATGTGAGGAAGGCAGTAGAGGTGACCTGTAACTGTATCAAAATTCACCATAAGAATAATGTATAACTATAATATTCTTAGGGGCATATTCAATTGTCGTGGGTTTCCGCGGCGTTAAAACTACTACCGTTATTACGGTAGTAGTAGCTGGATTTCAGCTCGCGGCTCAGGGAGCCGCGAGCTGAAACCCAGCGAGGGAATTACCGTAACAACGGTAATAATGCGCAGAGCGTGAGATTTTTGGCCTTTCCGCCGACAATTGAATATGCCCCTTGGTGTATGTTTAGTTTGCCGCCTGAAAAATCTCACTTACTGCATTCGGATTTCATTGGTTCTAAGGAGGCTGCAGGCTCCGTTATGTCTAGTAACTAAAGGGGTTATCCTTTTAATGAAGTTACTAGAGATGAGCGGGCTCGGATTCCGCTAATCCGAGCCCACCCCAACAGTGCGGATCTGAACGGGATCCGAGCACTGTTCGGATATTTTTGGCGGGCAAAAAATGAAAACGAGGCTCTGTCGTCCAAGTCTCGCGTCGAATCTCGCGAGGGGTGGGAGGGAGGGCCCAGAACAATTCTATCTTGCACCTCTTTTTTTGGCATTATGTGCTCAAGCTACCTCGGTGCAACCTTTTGGCCTAAAAACAATATTCTGAGGTGTTCAGAATAGACTGGAAATTAGTGGAAATGATTGTTATTGAATGTTATTGATGTTAATAATAGCGTAGGAGTGAAAAAAAAAACCACAAAACTGTTTTTTAGCACTTTTTATGTTTTTTTCAAAATAAATCCGAACCAAAACCTTTCGTCAGGTGTTTTGCGAAACAAATCCGAACCCAAAACCTCAAGCAAATCCGAATCCAAAACACGAGACACCAAAAGTGGCCGGTGCACATCCCTAGAAGTTACCATTTATGTCTTGCACCCCTCATGTAACAATTAAGTGGGAGTCATTCTGTTACCTAAAGCTGTGCGGCATCTTTATAAAACGAGCAAGAAGATTAAAATGATTTGCTAGCATATTTATGCTGTCTTGCTGCACAGGAAACGTCTTTCTCCTGCACCCTTCATGGGTCGGCTGGGTACACACTCCAAAAACTTCTCCCGATGCAATATCGTTAATGATTTTACCTACAACTGAGAGTCCTGATCAGCATGTCCATTCATGTGTACACACTAGCATACTGGTGGTAGTTATTTCATAGGCACTTATAAAGCCGACACCTTACACAGACTAGAAAATAACGGTTACAATAACCGCGACAAGCACCAAATATGGACTTACCATATAAGAGATATGCACTCTTTCCGACACTGAATTAGCTCCACGTGTAAAAAGCGACTTTCCTAAAAATCTACACAGAGAAATCACATCGCTTTTACTGGTCAAAGTGAAAACGGCTTTTTTTAAATCGGCAGTGGTTATACCCACCGCCTGTATAATGTAATCCAGGCGGTGGGTCCACCCATTGGCGCTTTTAAAGCGCCGTTTGGACTGTCGCCAGTAAAAGTGACGTGATTTCTCTGTGTAGAATATTAGGAAAGTCGCTTTTTTACATGTGGAGCTAATTGAAATTACCGGAAAGAGTGCATATCTCTTATATGGTAAGTCGATATCTGAAGCTTGTCGCCGTTATTATAATCGTTATTGTTTTAGTCTGTGTAAAGTGTCTGCTTTATAAGTGCCGAAAAATCCTACCAGACCCGGAGCATAGACACCTAACAGTCGTTCATCGCGTGACTAGCATGATAATCAGATAAGAAAACCTGTAGTGTGTCCCCAGGCTAAGACCTTGTGGCACAAGAATTGGTATGCAGAGTGCGTACAGTTTCCTTATAACTGGTAAAAAGTTTATTTGTTTTTTTTGCAAAGTTTGTTTTGAGGATGTATAGCAAGTTTTATGTAAATATATGACTGCTCTTTTTTCCCCCCATTATTGTATGACCCATCTTCACTTCCTTTTGTACTGCAACTATTGAAAATGTTAACGTGTCGCTATCGTTATTCCACTAACAGATTTATTATTGTAATATAGGACTCCCCAAAAACAAGAATTACTATCTTGCATTTGGTACTGAATTTTGTTTCTCTTCCTCCTTCCAGGCATGTGGGCACACTCCCTCACTGTTCAAGATTACCAAGATCTGATAGACAGAGGATGGAGACGGTAAGATGAGTGGGTGCCTGGTCTGTGGCAACCCCTGAATCAATCAGCGTTTGTGCGCCTTTAATGTTGATATATTTATTCAATATTCTTCCTGGGTAATTACATCTTGCAGTTTTCCTCTTGCTTTTATGTAGGTATCTCTTTGTCTCAATCAGTCTGTGCTTCCTACTCGTCCCACTTCCTGTCTGTGCATACTACATAATCTTCTATTTATGACAGGGGTATACATTGCCTCTTCCTTACAGTGTGATACATGGCCTCTTGATAGCTTCAAAACTGCCAGTGGATAATTAAAAGGATTGTAATTCATTATCTGGTCATGTGCTGAGAAATTACAAACATTGACAGATTATTTTTTTTTCGGGGATGATGTGTATGTTAATCGTGAAATCGTTATAAATTACACAGTTGATATCTTGAATCTTCACAACATAAATTTCAGTTATCTGTATACTAGCTAATGTTGTTGGAATGATTCCCATAGAAGTACAAATATATTGCAGGGATTTTAAACTTGTTTTCTTTGAAGTAAGCTGGTTAAGTATAGTTACAGTGAACGTTTTTGGTTTTTAATTTTTTTTTTTTTTTTTTTATTAAGTTTTGTACATACCATACATAGATGCAAAAACAAATACCCATTTCTCTACAGAACCAAGAACTAAGCCAGGATACGATAAGTAGAGTTCAAATCATCCTTAACAGTTGTACTGAATAAACATGTTGGTGAACAGGGTATTGGGTGCGCAATATCTTTATTACAAACAATTAAAGATAAGCCCAAATATAAAAGTAACATTTTATATTTAATTAAACTTCACTCTTAGCGGCCAGTCTGTTCCGCTTTAGAAAATGTAAAGTGCTATGAAGTCTGTGACATGGAATCAATACAAAGCTCTCAGCGAGGTTACTGGTCTATTCATATGGATTTGGCCGTTTTAAATGCAGTTCTTGTGGAGTTTTTTTCAATCTCCTGTCTATATTCAGCTCACAAATTTTAAGTTGATGATTTTGGTAGTATTGTGCTATGTATTACTGTTTTGTTTTTTTTGGTATTTTAGGAGTGGGAAGTATGTATACAAGCCTCTGATGAGTGAGACATGCTGTCCTCAGTATACCATCAGGTAATATTGGTGTTTGGGTAGTTTAAGAACCAATAACTTTAAAATGAAAGTATGTAACGTTTCAGGAACTATTGATAACTAAGGATACCTGTAGGTAGGGTTTGACCATTTTTAGGCCCCGCCATTTGTATGAACATCGTTCTTCCTTTTCTAAGCTGAAAACGGCAGTTTTAAGTAAAATAAACACCAATTAATTTACAGATTATGTATGGCCGGATATGAAGTCCATCTCTGGACGGTTTTCATTATTGTACCTGCTTCCAATGTAGCAAACAGGTAAATGGTGGATACCACTGTTGTAAGAGAGGGATTCTGTCCTGTCCGCTCCAATAGATCACTTCTATAGAAATCTATGGGAGACATGAACAGTATGATATCCCCACTCTGTGTATGCTCTAAGGGGCATATTCAATTCTCGGCGGTGTCCGCAGCGGAATAACTATTACTGGTATTACGGTAATAGTAAGCCGGATTTCAGCTCGCATCTCCCTGAGCCGCGAGCTGAAGTCCAGCGAGAAAAGTACCGTAATACCGGTATTTACGCGCACTATTACCATAATGACGGTAATAGTGTGCGCGGTGCGTTAATTTTGTCTAGAACGCCAACAATTGAATATGCACCTAAAAGTGGGCTTCCTCTTTAACCTGTCTGATTGTTACAAGATGTCTTCTTACATTGGATCAGCTTTGTAGCTTAATAGCTTGATAACCATGTGAGAGTCCACTTAGTCACTCACTAGTGATGCTCTGTTCCTTTTAGAGGACTGTTAATCGTTATCTGGTCATGTGAGTGAGACTGTTTTGTTTTTCCTGTTGAAGCCCTCTGCCCATTGTTTGGGTGTACAGTAGGCATGTATTGGATCTGAGCCCTGATTAATCCAGTTTGTCCTGCTGTATCTTAACATACTCTTCCGTTGTAACCTCAGCATGGAGACAGATGCTTAGATATCTAATGCTCAGCAGGTTGTCAACTTTTTGTTAAATTGCTGTTAAACTGCCAATCACTTGTTCCTAGGATGGTTGCACCAAATTTTCAACCCAGCAAATCTCACAAGAAAGTCCTTAAAAAAATGCAGAAATTTCTTCAGGCTGGAGAAGTGCCTCATCCCAAAAATGATGGTGAGAACAAAGCGCAGCTTTAGCCAATTATAATGTGTAATGTTTCCTAACTTTGGTGTCAAAATGAATGAAACTTTGACACATGTTGCGATAAATCTAGCCCAGTACAGTTGCAGTAGGGATCAGTGCTTGGGATCACTGTATACTAGCCTTGTATACTATAGATGCAGTAAGCACGTACAAGTTAACTCCATTTAAAAAAGACCAAGTACTTGTAGAGATTAGGGTTCAGAAAACAAACTTTGACGTTGGAGGAAAAACTTGTGATTGTTGTTATACTTTATTATGATGGCAGTACATCCGCTCATTTATTTCCAATCTAGAAATGGATTAATCTTGTGAATTGATAACGTACAATTTCCAGCTGATATAGCTGTCTTACAAACGCTTTGGACTTTGACATTCAGAGAAACTACAATTTGTACTTTATTTGTAGTGCAAAGTAAACTTTATAAAACTTGTGCATGCTTTGTAGAATGCTTTGGTGAGTTACATGTTCTACTTAATAGGTGCACTTGGTCATGACCGGCAAGAATTTGCTAACTTGTTTCACCAGGTTGGCCACAGGGGGGAGCATTATACTACTGGAACCAATACAGAAAATACACCAATCGCATCAATTCCCAGTCAGTGGGATGGAAAAGCACTAAATGCAGGATACACACCATGCTGAACAGATAGATATGTATAGTTTTGTCATGATGAGGGACTGAGATTTACTTAATGGCAGCCAACACACAGGACAGATGTGATTAGTTGACCATCAGCTTCCTCTAGCGACGTCATAAGAAGAAACAAATGTCCGGGTACTTTTTCTTAAGGCTCCCAGGGACAACAGTCAGGGCCGTAACTAGGGCTGTGCAACAGGGGCAACCGCCCAGGGCGCAACGCTGAAGGGGGGCGCAATTTAGGAATATTTTAGGTTCATTTGGTTAAAATTGAGGGCATGGGGGGGGCGGCATTTGTCTTTCTTGCCCCAGGCGCTAGAATTCTAAGTTACGACTCTGGCGACGGTTTTTGTAGCAGTAATTTGTCTGTCTCCTCACTGGCAAAAACGATACATGATGTATGAGCATACAGCAAAGGCTGGGTAGAGGATAATGTAAATGTACAACGTGTTGGACCACAAGCACATTTAAAGATCCTCAATCATGGCAAGTCTAGTGGACTTCTTATGGTTCCTCATGACTCAAATAGGGATTGTGGTTCTGCCTACACAACACAATCCACAGGAACAAAGGTGAAAGTAGATGACGAAATCAGAACTCCAGGGAATGCTTCCTTTTTAATTATTACAATTTATTATCGTACAAATACAATTTATGTTTTTGGCTGAAATCCTAGGATATAAAATTATAGTTTTACTATTTTTATTTTAATCTGGGGGTAAATGTATTAAACGGCGCTTTTTGCAAATCTTTCCTGTAAACACATTGTGGTTTTAAAATTAGCTGTCAAACTCGCTGAAGATCGGTGAGTTGCAAAACGCGCTGCTTAATACATTTACCCTCTGATATTATGTAATCTGCTGACTGGGTATTCTGCAGAATCGTTTTGTTTAAAGGATTGTTTTGTTCTTCTGAATCCTTCAAATATGAATTTGAGTTCATCCATAAAGGACAAAACATGAGTTTCCCTTCAGTATGACTAGGCTGTGCTGTGTGTTGATTTATATAGCTTTTGTTCTTTATCCCAGGTGTTACAGTAGAACCTATGGATTCTCAGGCCGACAGCCCCGTCTCCTTCAAGGTTTCCATTACAGATAAGCCTGAAATCTCTGAGGAGGAGCTGAAACCCCTGGCCACAGAGCTAGAGGAAACGGAGAAAATACTGGGAGACAAGGAAATGCAGTCTAACACTGACAGTGCAATTATTGAAAATAAGGCCGATCTCCTACAAACTACTAAATTAAAGCCAACCGCATCGACTTTGACACCAGGCAAGTTCTTTTGTGGCGTTTTCATTATTGTTCGTTGTACTAGACTGAAATACCTGAACTTTCGAAGGTGCTTACAGTTGATGTTTGCAATCACTTCCTTCAATTGTGGGTAAAGCAGACCTTTAAAAAAAAAAAAAAAAATTGCATCAGGAGGTGGTGTTTCTGCATCTACCTGAAAACAGAAGAAGAGGTCCGCATACCATGAAATATAATGCAGTGAAGACGATAAATGTTTCACTTCATTATGTAACGAAGTGTAGATCGTTTTCTGGATTGGGGGGCTATTTGAAAGACCAGGGACCCAACAATGGCTTCTATCTTGGTGCTGTTGGCCTGTATTAAGATTATAGTTAAATTATAGTCCATTATTTAAGATGGGACGATGGTCAACTCATTGGCCGTTAGTGATATCAGTCCTACCCCTACCATGACACACAAACGCTTTGAGGAACAGTGTTGACACTTTTCTCCTCTCTAATCAGTTTGGATTTGAAGTTTGTTCACTTAGGATTGGGCCCACGCTGTGCAATGAATGGTCAGCCAGCTAATGACTAGTGTGTGGTCAGCCTAAGACCATAAATGTAAGATACAGTTTATATAGAAATATCAATTTCTAGTTATGGTTTACATTGTGTGAAAACCTCATTATATATCTCTTCATGTTAAGTGAATAATCTGACTTACATTGGCTCTAATGTTGCTGCCTGGGAGCTGCTGTGATAATTGATTTTATGGGGAAGCACTTTAGAACCTCATTCAAAATATCTTGTGTTTATGGTACTTAAACATATCCTGAAAGATATTTGCAGTTGTTGTATAGCAAAATACTTTCTTTTTAATACAGTTTCTAGAATTATTACTGATAAATAAATAGTCCTTTGTTCTTATCGACTCAAAAAATGTAGGCGACAAATATTCTGTTTTACTTGCCAACTCTCTGTGTGCTTCTTCTTGGTGGGGATAGATCACTGCTTGGCTCCTGTCACAGGCCCCTTCTAGTTTGTTAATTCTGGGATTGATTTCTTTGTTTTTGGATGCAAATGCAGGAGTGTAATGTATGCGTCAGGCTCGCTGTGTTTATCCATAGATTTATTGGCATTGAAGTAAACTGCATAAGAAGTGAAGGCGTGTTTCCTGTTGTGTCTGAGGTCAGTCCCATGCACACATGGCTTATGTTTTAGTTGTCTGCTAGGAGTTTTAATAAGAGGGAGTGTTAGATGCTTCTCCATTGCATGCCATTTACATTGTGTGAGTTGGACACTGTTATTTTCTTATGACTTTATGTAGATGAGTCTTACATTCCATATATGTATGGAGCGAGTGGTTGTCCACGAATCAAAGACAACAGGTGGCTGTACAGGAGACACTGGAACCTGCTTTACAGAAACTCTAATTGTCGGCCTAAAATTCGAATCCCCTAAGAATTTAAAACTACCTGACGCTGCGACTTGCACGAAAGAGCTAAATAAGAGCTTGTGTATTATTTTTAAGGTGTATAGCGCAAGTGGTGTCCTCAGTATCTAATTAATTTTTTTTATTTTTTTTATTTTAAAAGGTGCTTGGGAGAAATCCACTCTGTTAAGTACAATGTTAGGACAGTTGCTTATATTAACAAAAAAATGTTATCGAGTGTTTGGAACTTTAAGACACAGGAACAAGTGTTCTCTACATATAATATATAAGTATAATTGTATAGTGTTGTATGTAAGATTTAGTAAAAGAAAATATCCATCCTCCTGGGGTAACCCACCTATCTAAACCTTGACTTGCCATGTCCCTCTTCTGTGTTTAATTTACTTTAAACCAGAAGTGTAGAAGCAGGAGAGGTGATGCTGTGTGTCCAGCAGCCTTATGAAAGCTGCCGGATGCAGCTGTCAGAGAAGATTTGCAGCACAAAAATGTGTAAGTGTGGCTGACATTGCAACTTGCTATTCTCCCCCATTGAAGCCCTACCCCAGTGGACCAGAAGGGGCAGTAGTGGGTGATACCGTGGGGGATGTTGCGAAAGGTAAGTTTATGTTGAGCGCCACTTTAAAACATGTTGCCTTAAATTTTCCCATACATTTAAAACTGGTAACTCCGCCTTGAATATATAGGGAAATATCTCTTTGTGGGGTTTTAAAAGTAGAGGTGATAATAGTTTCCTCAAAACACAAAGAAATCCTGGAGAAAAACCTACTGCAGTCTACAATAGCACTTGGACTAGTGTGGATTTATCTTCCAACATGACTATGGTCACCAAAGTATAGAGCAACAGACACAGTGGAGTGGCTTACCACCAAAATGGTTAATGTCCTGAAGTGGTCTAGTCAAAGCTCATATCTCAATCCAATTGAACATTCGTGTTGCCATTTAAAAAATGCTGTCCACCAGCAATCTCCATCCAACCTGATGGAGTTTGCAATTTTGCCTAGAAGAATGTGGGGGGGAGGGGGTTAAACACTAATGCAATCAATCACAATTTCTTTTTTCTTTTTGTCCTTAAGTGGTTTGGACAAATGGTTGTATTACATCTTTATTGTGGCACATTATCAATTACTTTGAGTTGATTAGTTCACATTAATGGTTCCATGTTGTAACACTGTAAAATGTGAAAGTCCACAGGGGGTGAATGTGTTTTTTAGTCGCATGAAGGAAATTTTTATATATTACATATTTTATGTATTTTTTTGCTACTAAACCTGAATTTTCTGTAAGAGTTCATACATTTACTGATCATCATGTGACATATTAGGCATGGGTATAAAAGTATGGAATGTATCCTCCAAAATGCTTGGGATTTAATGTTTCTACAGGTAAGTGTGTATTCTGTTGCCGCACCAGGCCTAAATGTTTCTCCTGATGTGACCATACTGGCCCTAGTTAGTGTTAAACAGAAGTTCTAGTAAATGTTGGAAGAGACACATGTGATCTTGTTTGCGTGCAGGGCATTATTACCAAGTGGGTTTCTGATCTTTCTGGATAACTTTCTTCTGTATAATAGATCAATGTATTACAATGAGAGCAAAAATCTGATGAGTAATTTTAACAGGTAAAGGTGCTGATGCAAGCAAGCCACTGTGCCGGAAAGCTAAAGACATCCGCAAGGAACGTCATTTGCAGAAACTACGACTTCAGAAGACTGATCAGACTTTGTCGACAGTGGAACCAGACATCATACCAACTGCACCAAAACCCAAGCCAAATAGCAGCAAACCTCTAGAAGAATTTTTGTGTGTGGCAGATCCAGAGAATGCAGCACATCGACTTGAGGTATATCCTCTTTTGTTTATGTGCTAACTAAATTCCTTCTATCTAAGAATACCGGTCACCTACACAAAGTAGAGGCAGCATTTTTTGATAATGCCCTGAAGTAGAATGACTCAGTGAGGCCATTATTTTATAGTGAAATAATTGTCTACTTTCGCATAATTGTTGGTTGAGCTTGAAAAATGTCTAGTTCTAGTGTCTGTAACAGGTACACTCGGGGGCAGATTCAATTGGCTACGGGGTGATCAGTCCATGGAGACTTACCGAGACTGAGTTTTTTACAGAAAATTCTGCTCATTTTTCCTTGTGTCCCATAAAGGTTTGCAGGAAAATGAGCAGAGATTTCTTATAATAGCTGGCAATAGGCGCATCTGAACATCGAGGTGATGTTTGGTGGCACTTCACACTGAATGAAATCTTCCTCTGTGTGGGTTTTTGTTCTTTGTGGGGTTTTTTTTGTTTGTGGTTTTTTTTCACCCTTTTGATAAAGCATGGTAAATAAATCTTCAATTGTCATACTGTTATTTGCTGTGTTTTGCTAGCTCATAAGATATTTAATTTGACAGCTTCTCAGAAAAAAAAAAGTTATTCTGTAAGTAGTTGGACATCATGACCATATCCTGTGATGGGTTAACACTTTGATGCTTTATAATAGAGAATACTGTAGTAGAAGCAGATTTGAACATCTCTTTTTTAAAATTATTTTTAAACTTGTTCACAGTTGTTGCCACTAAGGGGCGATATAGGACCACTGGAGCCTTCCTTCCACCATTATTTTTCACTTTTCAAGATAAACGTTGGATGTTCAAATTCTCTCCTGCTGCTACTCTTCATTACCTCTCAGTGTCTCATCACTAAATTAGCGATTTAACGAATTAATCACTCCTTTACTCTGCACTGCCCTTAAGGTAATTTACAGCCCACATTTATTTTGAGTAATTCATGATCTAACCTGGGAGTTGTCTGCAGCTCTGCTAATGGTTGTTATTCATCATAGCTAACAGATAAGAATGCACCCTTTTGTTTCTGCTGAGACAAATCCTCTAAAGGTCACCTGTGAACCTAATTGTCCTTCAGGTGCTTTTCAGGTACCCACCTACTTTCTGGTTTTTGGAAGCACCCCCATAAAATCCACCTACACCTAAATTTGCAGATGCTTTGGGCTTCTAATTTCCTTTGTTAATTTAATTGCTTAAATTTGTCTCCTAAGGTACATCTCCATTGACCTAACTTATATATTAAATGAATCTGGAGAGTGAGGGGACATTGGGACTGTTTATTACACTGGCTGAGTTGTGTTTAAATCCCATAGAAGTATGACAGTTGCAAAATGCGCCCCATTAAAAGTCTTTGGATGAGCTTTTCCGGCATCTGAGCTGGAGAATTCCATATAGTTTTCATAGTATCTGCCCAGCTTATCCTTTCAAAGGTGCGCCTTTGGCTACCATAAATTTGGTCCATTTGCTGAAATTAATAATAATATTATTATTATTATTATTATTATTATTATTATTATATTTTTTTTATTTTTTTTATCTTTGTGTAAACTTCACAAAAGGACAGTTTCACTGCACTTTGTACATTACCCTTTCTGCCTCTTCTTCTGTGTAAAGGCTTATGATGGCTGAATGGGCAGTGTTATTGGTTTGGGTTTGAATAAATAATGAAACTGGTGGAAACACTGAACACCTGGAAAATAGAAAATAGAATTAAAGAAATTAAATATTTTTTATTTGTCAAATAAGGTGGATTATTTTTCTCTTGGCTTTAGCTTCTAGCATAATAAGCCGTGTGACAGTGTATGACCGGCCCTGTTCCAAGGTTCACCAAGTATGTTGGTAGTGACTGCTTCCAACACATGTTTAATACCTACTGTACATCACTTGATTCATAGCTGAATTATTATTAATACATTTTAACTGCATTGTGTATGTGCCAAAGCTGTAGGATGTTGTGAAACTGAGCCGGTACCCTGCCACCTCCTGTGCGGACCTGGGCAGTGCATGATGGTTATGCCGGTTCCGTAACGCTTATGTTTTGTTTTTTTACTCCTCTTTGAAGGTGAGACTTGTCAGGTCTTCTCCTCCCAGCCCTCAGTTCAAAGCAACGTTTCAGGAGTCCTATCAAGTGTATAAACGTTATCAGACGACCATTCACAAGGACCCACCCGACAAGCCAACCATAAGCCAGGTCAGAAGGCAAGAGGAGGACTTTCCAAATCTTGCACAAACGCTTGGAACAGACACCTGAACTCCTATACCGATTAGTACTTAAATAACTAAGATTACCAGCTTTCTATTGATAGGAATGTTAATTAGCAGCCGCAACAACTAACAGTTTCAGTGGCTCTATGCAAGCACTCCTTTGTCATTGCCACTTTGTGTTGGTAATGGGTTCAGATTTATACATCACTGCCAGAACCTAATCAGTTCACAAGACCTTGATAGCCTGGTATTCCAGGGTATCTTATTTTGTGTCAGAAACACAGGTACATTGTGAAAACTCCAGCCACAGTATTGTGTTTCTGATCAAATCATAAAGAGTACAGCAGTCTGCTAGTTCTAGGGCTTGTGGGTAATTGTATGCCAGCGGGAGTCCTGTATGCCAGCGGGAATCCGTAATATTCAAGTTACATCTAAGAGAAATCTAAACAGGATCTTGGTGTTCTCCTGGAACGGCAAGAGCCCGAATATGTGTGTCTTCCCTGGGCACTGACCCTGCAGCATTAAGTTATGTACCTGAAGCTGGACAAGGAATCTCCTAGCCTTAGGGCTAGATTTACTAAGCTGCGGGTTTGAAAAAGTGGAGATGTTGCCGATAGCAACCAATCAGATTCTAGCTTTCATTTATTTAGTACTTTCTACAAAATGACAGCTAGAATCTGATTGGTTGCTATCGGCAACATCCCCACTTTTTCAAACCCGCAGCTTAGTAAATCTAGCCCTTAGTGTGCATCTGAGTGTCCTCTCCAGACTAATTGATTAATATATTGAGTGTGTTCTTGAACGTTGACTTGGCTGAGCTGTTGATGCATTGTCAAGGCACTTTACTTTGGTTTCATGTGTAGAAGGATTGAAGTTTGTGGCTAGGTGCTTTGCATTCGGTATGGTCCATTATAGAGCTATGTGTTCTGTAAACTTTTGTCTCCTCTAATGTGGGTTTGGTTTTTTTTTTTGTACTTTTTAACATTTAATTTTCCTCTGAACAGAGTCTTGTTTCCTAATATGTATCCTAAAATCAGCAAGTAATGTAGGAATGTCTACAATGGTCTTCTGTGTTTTGTTACGGGAGGTAAAGATGACTTGAATATACCAGAGGGGAGAACCTACATAAAGAGCTGTTGTTGCTGGACCATCAGAGATCCCAGAACTCTTCTAGCTACCAGCAATGAGGATGTTCCTGAGCTCTTCATCTAATGTGTAGCACATTTACAGCAGTAATGCTCAGCTTTGTGTGGGGGAAATATTGCTGCTGATTGATTAAAGGGGGAGCTTATTTTAACCCCTTTGCTGCTGAGGCTTTCTCACCCCTGTGCTGTGCCTGTTTTGGCACTTTTTGGGCTGGTCACATTCCAACATCAATAATTTTGTTCATCCAGTACACCCACAAATTACACATTGTTTTGGGTAGACTCGTCCTTGGCACTTTTGAGGTATATGTGCCTGGAGCTCATCACTGAAGGGATTAAACCTTTTCCCCCAGCACAAGTGCTGTGTCTGTGGCTCTGTACATTCCATTTTTGTTTGACTGCACTGCAGACTGCAGTTTGTATTTAACATTGCCCTGGCTGTCCTGCTTGCAGAATAGTTTGTTACTGGCATTTGTGCAGGTGATTATTTCCCAAAGTATTTTTCTCCTGTGCTACACTGTAATCGTTTCTCCTTTAAGCCAAGATAGAGTGGGTTATCTCTATGTCTATCTAATCCTCCATATGTCCAAACAGACAAAAACCAAGTAAAAAACAAAAAACTGCAAAAATATAAAGCTTTATTTATAAAAAATAACCATACACACTGAGCATTAGAGACAGAAACCCACTGATCGTTTCAGTCAGATATATACGGACTTTCCTCAGAAAAGGTTATGTATTGCTGAACTGAATAATGTACATGAAATAAGTGAAGTGTTTGTACCTCCATATTTCCACCATGCTCTGTCCTCTGTAAGGTGACGTGTTATGAAGGTGCTTCTTTAACTAAACAAGCAGACAGCTAGTCTGACTTGCTTTGAAAAATGCACATTTTGGTTTGATTAATAGACAGGGCAGGGCCAGTGATGTCATAGTTTCTTGACCTATATAATTTCCCATCGAGTCACGGTCTTACAGAAATGGGCAGAGTTGCAGCTGTGTGATGGAGCGGGATGCTTGGCCTGGCATTGCCCTGTAGCTCTGTTACAAGGTTACAACACTGAACTATGCATGTTACCTATGTGGTTCATAGCTGAAAATTGTCATTTTAGGGTTTAGTATCCTGTGTCACAGCCAAGGACGGAGCCTCCGTTGGCTGTCCACAGCTCAGAGACGGACATATTAGAGTAAAAATGAGGAGAGTAAATGGCAATCTGATTAAAATCAGTGACAAGTCCTTTGTTATCACTGTTACATAGCCAACCACTAACTGCTGAGCCAGCTTCAAATACAATGTAATGTCTCACGCCGAAGAAAAATATAGTTTCCAGCCATAGTAAGGTCCTGTTACTCCTATAAAAAGGTTTCCTTATGATCAAATTTGGTACATCTTTGTACTTTGGCTTTTGTCCCCAAATCAGGTTTTCTATTATGACTCAAAAAGTTATCACTGGAGTCTAGTAGGGTCTGTGCTGCCTTTCTGTGGGTCACTGTGAATGGAGCGTTTGTGGACGTGTGTCCCCCCCTCCTCCATGTCTATAACAATCATTGATTGGTTTTCCCTGGCCAAGCAGTAGTAAAAGTTACCATAAATCAATGACTCTGCTGCAGCTTGGTCGTGATGTCTTTACCTATAACCTTATTAAGAGTAATATCCATGCCTTTTATTCCAATGCATCGCGTTACAAAAGCGTTTTGTAGATGTTGTCTGATTTTAGCGCTTGGCAGTGTAAATTCTCTGATACAAATGGAACATCTGGTAATGCAGTAACTTGGGGCACTTGCCTGATGTATGCTGGGATTATTGTACTTTTTATGTCCCCTGTAGCAGGTGACCAGTTACGTTACACCTGCCTTTGGTGCGGGGCCTCTTGATAAGTGCTCATTGTCAGATGCTGTGTCGGTGCTGTAGCTTATCCCGTGTCTGCTTGTCTTTCCCTTGCCCCTGAAGGTCAAGTTAGTTCCAGTCTCCATGGAGGACCCTGAATTCGTATCATCCTTCGAATGTTCTGCAGCTCTTTATGCCAAGTACCAGATGAGCGTGCACAAGGATCTCCCTTACGAATGCGGACCAGAAGAGGTACTGCCTGTCTGCCACCCTTGTATGTTTATTATGTTTATCATTTTTTCTTCTTTTTCTTCTTTCCCTCCTTTGCAATTTCTCCATGACTCCTCGTGGAACTAATTATCACCATGGCTGCCCTTTCCCTCACACCTTGCAGCAGTCGTTCTTTACAACAAGTGTAGCATAGCTGATGAGTCATTATTTTCCCTGTAAGGTGCATTTTATGTGACTATATGCTCCTGCTTTTCCGATGGATTTTATGGTCACATTTTTCTGCTGAAGATGTCCAGACCAAACTTTATTCGCTCCTGCTCATGACTCATCTGGGCTTGTTAAAAAGTAAAACATCAGGAAGCCCCAGGATTCCATAGGTTTACATGAGCTGCAGTTCATTGAACGGTCTGCTGGGCAAATTGTAGAGAACCGTCTACTATGTTGAAGGTTCTTTAGCTGCTTCCATCATATAGTATCAAGGAAAATGTAATGACTTTTTCTTTTTTGCAAGCCATGTTTAATCTATGTCTCATCTTGCATTAAACTTCACACATAGAACAGGTTATTGTGTATTGTGTGCAGCACTGTGCCTGTTTATATATCTGCATACAATAGACAATGTACTATGGCCTCACTCCCCCCCTCTTTGTAAAGGAAGTTGAGGCAGTGTAAGTGTGCTGCTCCCACTAACATCAGCGTCTTTGTAGCAGCAGTGACAGAGGTAAAAGCTATTGGCTTTGTAACACCCTCTAGGCTGTTTAAAGAGCAAGTAAGGCCACTATTTGCAATTAATATATTTGAAAGTCTGTGTATTGGTGAGCTAAATTATAGTACAAAGCATAACTGGTGAGCTTCTATTAAACTAAATATGTCCTCCACTTCCCTGCAGTAAGCTGCCATATTAGTAGGGAGGAGCTAGGGTCACTGACGGCTCTCTCTGTACAATGAATGCCCTGTGGGGATTGGTGGATTCATGCACCTGGCTGGTGAGGTCACAGAACTCGTACAGCATCTGAATAAGCAGAGTGCAATCAGGACACTCTCCTAAGATGTAGAAATGGTATCAGTAATGGAGTGGGGATGTAATAGTATATTGTTTGTTCAGTCTTAACCTAACTTTCCACTGCAACTTGGTTCAATGTGTCTTGCCTCAATGATTCATAAATCAAATTTTTAATTTTGGAGTTTAGTTGTCCTCTCTGTGCTTGCACAAATACAGATGGGTTTTCTGATACCGCTGTAGGTAGTGTTGTGTGTGATCTGTGTAAATGTAAACTTATAGATATCTTATAACTGCTTATATTTTGTTTTGTTTCATTTATCTTAGAAAAAATATTTTCCGTACACTGTTTCTTACATGCGTTCCAATATTCCAGTGATTTTCTGCAGTGCAATTCATAAGCATCCCAAAACACTCATGAAAATAACTGGTGTAGATGATATATAAACACATAACACTTATTTTTTTGGTTTCTATGTAGATATTAAGGCCACTTCTGGATGCTTACATGTATCTGTTCCTTGGCCCTGCCCCCAGCCATATAACAAGGTGTTAACCTAGATTATTATTATTAATAATAATCTATTTTTATGATCCATGCAAAAAACCCTTTGACTGCAGGGCAGAACTTGTGGCTGGCACTGAAGACAGGAGGTGCCAACACCTACTTACTGACCAAAGTACTTGTTGGCATATAATGATACTAGTGCCAGTGTTGTCTAAAAACTTTCTGAAGATGCCCCCACCCCCCCTCCCCTTATCTGTTGCTTTACATTTGAAATTGTCTCCTTGATTCTAACTGCCTGGTGAATTCTGTATCATTGTGTTCACCCCAAGCTCATCAGGCCTTATTATAATGTATTTGTAATGTAAATAAGGTTATAGTTGGGACAAGCATGTCTGTCTTGGAGTTCTGAGATTCTTTAGAATTGAGCCACATGTCTCTGCTGACTATCTGAAAGCCGTTTTCGGAGAACAATATGTAGAAGAGGCTTTGGAGGCTGTAACGTGTACGTATATGTCTGCAGGAGTAAAGCCTGAGTTTATGAAATCTCCTGGCTCAGAGTGCACATGGCAATCACTTTAATGTATTGCTTACCACTTAACATAAGGTTATTGAGATAATATATGTAGCATATCTCAATGCACAGTGGCTAAGTGATTAGCACTTCTGCCTTACAGCACTGGGGTCATGAGTTCAGTTCCCGACCATGTCCTTATCTGTGAGGAGTTTGTATGTTCTCCCCGTGTTTGCAGGTTCTCCAGTTTCCTCCCACACTCCAAAAAAAAAATACTGCTAGGTTAATTGGCTGCTAACAAATTGATCTTAGTCTGTGTGTGTGTGTGTGTGTGTAAGGAATTTAGACTGTAAGCCCCAATGGGGCAGGGACTGATGTGAGTGAGTTCTCTGTACAGCACTGCGGAATTAGTGGCGCTATATAAATTGATGATGATGAATTATCAGAACAAAATTGTCTCATAAGTTTTATGTGCTTAAATGATCTTCCACTGTAATGGGGAATTCAGTTATGAGCCATTTAGGACTGCAGTTTTATGTGACTGCTGAAGTTGTTTGCCAGGACACACTGCTTTGTTGAGATTATTACTTTTTTTTCAATCCCTGCCTGTCAGGCCCTACTTCCTTTTTACATTGAGAGAAAGTGTTGTGGTTAAAGCGGTCAATTGTTCTGCGACCTACTAGAGACATGATTTGTACAACATATAGCTCGGTCATCTTGCATTTGCATGTTTTAGAGTGCTTTTAGACAAACTTGCTCTCCAGCTGTTATGGAACTACAAGTTCCAGCATGCCCTGCCATCCTGCTTACAACAGCAAGAAAGAGCCACAGGTTGCTAACCGTGGTTTAGAGAGACGAACGTGGCTCTGTTGGCGAGTTTCTATGTTTAAATGCGCGCACACAGTTTGCGTTAATGTGCTGTTGGCAAAAATTAGAAGATGAATAGCTGAGCAGTTTCCCATTGTGCTACTGCTCTGTGCTATAGCTTCTGGCTACAGCTTCTGTTCGCTAGGACCGCTCAGAGAGGCAGTGAATAGATTTATTATCTGTGCTGGTTATTAAATCTCCAGCCTTAGAAGATCAGCAAATAGTACGGGTTAGTACAAAATAATCAAAGAAAATGCTGTGTATGAAAATCTATTTTACAGCTGTGAGAACAAGCTGACGGAGTACTCATCAGATGAGTAATTCCATAGCCCTCTTGTATGAGCGTAGTACTGATCAACAGAAGCACTTACCCCAAGCGCTATATTCCAGGGTCCATCTGACAACAGTCTTTTTTTACATCTATTCTGCAATAAATCTGCATCTGTTTACGTTCTATATTTTTAAGTATTTATTTTTTTATAGATATATAAATATGCAAGTGCCTTGCCCAAGCTATTCCAGGACACATTTAAATATGTCTTCTATGCCATACTAGGACTGTGGACAGGAGAGTCCAGTAAATATAGACGGGTTCCTCTGTTTTGATTTAGTGCAATGTGTAGCTTGCTGGGAGAAGGTGAACAAGCAATCCTCTGTTCTCCTGCATTACATTAGCTCAGCCAGCCCACCCCCCCTTATAGAGTAGAGGGGGGGGTACACTTTGCGTGCTTTCTAAACCGCAGCCACCCGCCAATGAAACGGAAATGCAGGAGGCAAGCACACCGGCCTCAGCTCGTTCCAGCTCTAAGGGACAATCACAGCTTTGACATTGTGCAGTAACAGCATGTGCAAGGAAGCCGGCCAGCATAGTGATGGAATGCTTTCTTTCCATCCCTCCCCCGCCCTACTGTTCACTCGGATTTAACCCTTCACTTAGTACACGCTGCACCACGAAAGTACCTTGATCAAACACTGCTTCTATACATAAAATGGATGTTCATCATTCATTTTCTATTTTAAATGGATTTTAAATCTGGACCTTCATTCAGGAATCTTGGCCCCCTTTCTACATGTGCTGGGAGAATGTGCATTAGATTCCAGTTGTAGGTTCCACAGATGCTGACTAATATAAGATGGATAAGACAAGTGGCTTTGAAACAACAGGAGTATCAGTGAGCTAGCACTGGTGTGTAGGTATTTGTGTGTTTTACTTTAGTCTTAAAAATATTGCATAACAATTTACAGTATTAGCTGTCGCCTACACCCATCAAAGGCATGCCACAGCTATGCCATTGGCTCCTAGTGAGATGACGGTTACATGGTTAGTTGTCTTATATTCAGCTTTGTAAAGGTGGGATTCAATCTTCGCCAAACTTATCACTAACACCCCCCCCCCCCTTTCTATATAATGGTGCTTTGGTGTCCAACACAAACACTATGACTTTCAGCTGCTGTGTTCACATATAGCGGAACCTCTTTAGATCAACGCTGTATGGGGAGATATCGGTCACAATGGCTCTAATTGAGAGTGTCTGTATTGGATCCTTCCAGCTAGAGACCGAGACGTATAGCACCAAAAGCAATATGTTTTGTTTGTATTTGTTTTCCTGCATGCACAGCACTGCTTGACTATTCTTTAAGGCTCCTGATATTCTCACATCAGCCATGCAACCTCTTTACAGCAGCTGTCTCCTGTCTGTCTGTAGAATACCTTTTCTTCTTGACATCCGTCCATTTCCCGTGCTCGCCACACCTACAATTTACAAATGCCTTTCTTCAATTAAGTATTTCAGTATTTTTTGGCACCATGACCCATGGTAACATCCAAAATACACAACAAGCATTGATCGTTTGCATATGCATGTACCTTTCCACTTCTGTGTTACTAGGATTCTGACTTCTTGCAAGCTCTTTAAGATGGGACCTCCGTCTTTAAATGTTACCATTTCTCAATGTTTTGGTGTGACTGTTGTGTTTTGTACATATATCCTAATGTGTTTTGAAGTTTTAACTGCACGGTGTTCTGTAGTTTTATTTTAAACAATTTCCGTGCACTTCCTACAAAGCCTCTTTATAATCTCATTCTTGCAGAGCAAGAACGGCCGGCTCTGTAATGGTCGTTACGCTCTATTCCGAGCAAAGCTCGCTTTGTTTCATAAGGTAACAAGTTTATTAACTTTTCAAACAGTAAAAATGGCAGAGTAGGTGCGAGTGAGTTCTTCTGACTTTATTACAGTTTCAGCTCACACTGCCAAGTGGCACAAGTCTTTATAGGAAGAAAAAGTATGCATTTGTTAGATGGAAAACACATCTTGGTGTTCAGTGTCTCAACACTTGTTTCCTTCCATTTCATTCTAAGTGCTTGTTGAATAGTTAGTAACCTTTTTTTTAGAACTGGAAAGATCTTCTACGGTATGTAGACCTAAGCTGCTGTACAGCAACAGTTTGCAAGTTCTGCTGTGACATCGCTCGGGTTAATCAGTCTATCTCGTCAATCAGAAATAATTCTCTGTAGATGAGGCAAACGCCTTCCCTAAACTCCTCCACTGGTAGGTATACCGGTGACTTTTGTGTGATAGTTGAGCTGTTTATATGTGTCTGAAAATCCTTCACAATAACTGTTTTCTGTTCAGTCTTTTTAGCTTCAGTGTGTTTTCTACTCTGGCCTCTGGAGTCGACTAGCCATGCACAGTCTCTGTATATGTACATTTTGTCTACTACAGCAATTCACTGAATAGTCCTTTAACTGCGCCACTCTCGTCGGGTTACGTTAGATACCTACCTGTACTTGTTTCACTCCTAGTATAAATGTAGAATGTGTTTGACCGTGTTTCTCTGTAGCATCACACAGGTTAAACACTAGCTGCCCCTTAGGGCTGACAAAGCAAACAGTAGCAAGGGAGGGGGTTTAGATTGTAAAATTCTCCACTCAAAAAATGAAATGTTATCCTTTTAAACTAACTTGAATCAGATCATTAACATTGACAAACTATCTATGACTTCTCTTTTAGTTGATTTTCTGGATAGTTCCAAAAATTCGTTGTATAAAATTTTCTTCTCGTGTAGTCAGAAGTCCATTATAGTGCGCTACTTGTTTCCACCTCTTGAAGAGCGTCTGTAATGTGAGCATCCTCCATTTTCTTTGGCTGCTGTATATAGCAGGCACCAAAGCACGGTGGTTTGGGGAATGTTTGCCTTGGCTGCCTGACAAGGAGTAAGGTCCCTTTATGGCAATATCGGTTATTGTACAAGGTGGTCCTTCAATATGGAGGAAACGGAGGGAGAGGCAAAAAAATGCAGCCCCTCCACATTTTCTGCACGGTGGGTTATTTAAAGTTCCAGCATGTTCTTAACAAGTCTTATTTGAAGAATTATTCCTGCCAACTATTAAAACAATCTCCATCAAAAAGATTAAGAAATAAATATGTTTAAACAAGCATTTCAATTAACAATGATTTGACAGCTGGACAGAGAAGAGAGAATCTCACAAAGGTCATCGATCTTTGCAGAGAGAGGGAGGGTGGAGATAGCACATGTTCCACTTTCCCTGTCCCTGTGATATCAGTGCAGTGACTGTCCTTACACATAGCTGCTGTATGGAAGACGATGCTAAAAGAATGGACAGGATAGTTATGTGAGGGGAGTTTACCTGTTAACTGTCAGTAAGAGTCTTGCACAAAATCCACCCTGCTGAGGTCCTACAAGCATCCTGTTGAATGATTTTACGTAGTCCGCATATTTATGTAGTCCTTTTCTTAAAAAATACATGTTTACAGCCTTTCTTTATGTATCCATTGTAAAAGGCATGTAGTTTAATCAGGGGCAGGCTGGCCCGGTCCCCCAGTGGGCTATCTTGGGCTAGGTCACTGGGCCACCTGAATTTTTTTTTTTCCCTTTAAAATGTTGCTAGTCGAGTCCTGCTCCACCCCCACTGGCTAAATTTGCCAGCCCTCCCCTGAGTTTAATGTACAGCTAATGTGTATGTCTGTAAGTATGTCTTGAGCATAGAATCTTGTGCATATCTGTATTAAAAGCCAGGACCCTCACACAGCTGATTGAGGAGCTGATTAGAGGATGACATGGAGGGACTAGTTGAACAGGGTCAAGGAGGTGTAACATGTTCTGACATCTATTTTGCAAAGATGGCCGTGTGCACTAAATCCGAATCTGGTAGCTCTCCATAGAGATCTATGTGAAATTTTTGTTTCTCCTCTATTATTTTGGGGGCGTTTTGCCACATGCAATGAATACAATTTGCAGTTGTCTGATCAGTCTGACTTTCACAAATAGTTAAAAGGCTCTGCCCACTTCTGTGACCACTTTAAATAAATTCAAAAGCCATTTGCTGACTGTGCTATTACAGTGAACTATAGAAGTGTGTTTATCCTTTGGAATGCACGTGATGTCCCTGAATGCTGCAAATAAACTACAGGTAACCAAGACTTTCCTTCAATGATAACATAATGGTGTCCTGCACTAGTGTTAGGAGGATTCTATAGATTGATTGTTAAATATATTTTTTTAAAACCATTTTCGGATACAAGACCGTGAAATACAAGAGAATCGAATAGTTGTATCAAAATCTGAATTTGACAACTCATTGCAACTCCATGAAAAATGAGAACAGGGACATAACTAAGTAAGGGGGGTGAGTTGTGGAGAGGTGGTCACCCCCTTGTTACCCTGAGAAGTTTGGAGTCTTATATTCACTAGTAGAGTGTGGGGGCACAGTTTGCTGTTGAGGCCGTTTTGTTACTATTGAATTTTAATGAGCATTTTGTTATCACACAGTCTTCACATGGGTTTAGCAGACTGCTTATATCTGCTATGAGGACCCTACTCTTGTACTGTCTAACTCTCTAGATTGCTGCCTCAGTTTCTCAGCTCACATCATGATACTGCCCCTGTCGCATGCAGCCATGCCCTTACACAACTGGTCACTGCCTCCCACAAGATTAGCACACTCAATTCCTGAAATAATCTGTGCTGCAGTGAACAGATTGACAGTAATTCTGACCTCTCCCACTTCAAAACTGGGGATAAATGGATGTTCAGGAGAGGACAAAAGGGTCGTCTGACACCAGTCAGACGTGCCTTACAGATTTAGTTTATATTATTGCTTTTAGTATCCCGGAAACTGTCTAATGATGGGTGCTTGACGTTACCGTTAGTTGAACCAATATTGTCAATCATGCTGTTTGCAAACCACATCAAAACCCATTTTCTGATGAAGTTAGTGGTTTGGCGGTGAGAGCTGGGGGTAGGACCCCGGCTGTGAAATGCTGGAAGCCTCATGCTGAGCCTCTTGCTTCATAATGTGCCAAAAACCTGTTGCTTAACCTGACTCCCCTGTTGCTTTTTAATGTTCTGCGCTGCCATACACATTCTAGGGAAAAGTCTATTCGTATATTGGTTAATGGTTTTTTAAATATTGTATATATTTAGACTAATTTTAGTAAGATGTGTATAACATAACATTTTTCCAGTAACCAAGAGCTCCCTGGTGAATTGATGCTGGTTTTGCAGAGGTATTTTAACCCAGTACTTGGGAACCTCAACTGAATGGTTGGTTGTAGAATAGCTGACACAGCTTCATTTCAAGAATAAGTCAAACTAGATCAAGACCAATGAAAGACGTTGTATACTTTCCAGTCCCACTCTTATTTTGATATATATTTTTATATTTTAGGGGGGTGGGGAGGTTAGAGATAAAACCATAGCTTAAACCATCCTAAAATTGGAATATTTTTGGTTCTTGACAGCAATCGCCACTGAAAGTTGGCTTGGATAATTTGTATTGCCTACAATAAATGTATTGCTCACAGATCAACATACAAGTGACTATGTATTTGGTTGGTGGAAAGCTTCCCAAATCTTTACAGCAAAAATAACACTTCAATAGGTTTATGATGACTAAAGATGAAAAGGTAAATAGTCATCCATTAAACAGGCCCCCACTGTCACTTTTAGATGTCGTAGAGAACACACCCCTCCAGCATATTCCAGCAGTTGTGAAACTATAAGTCCTAGCATGCCTTTCATGCTGGAGCTTGTAGTTCTCCAACAACTAGAGAGCAACAGGTTGCATTGGTCTATTTAATCTTACACTGAATTTATTCCCCATCAAGTTTTCCTAAAAATGATCAACCTACCTCTCTACTCACAGGCAGCTCTCTTTTGTACCAGCAGTGCTGAAGACTCATTGCGGTCTGATACAGATACCCGCTCGGTGAGCTCACTATTAGTCACTCACTTGACGGCCCACACTCCTTTTTGTGGTCAAAGTTCTGATAGGAGCTCAGCAGGTAATTGGAGGGGCAGTGCATGACCATGCATGATCTATGCAGTATGCACTGTACTGTAAAGTATAGCCACCAGCAGGGTGGGATTGGTGCACGTGCCTCTCCCTCCATGGACAGAACAATGTTGGATGGGAAATACCTACTGACTGTCTCTACAATTGGAACACAAGTCCTGACAGTGAGGGACTGTCCACCAGAATCAGTTAGCAGAATGTGCTGCTCTTTCCTACCTGTTGCAGCTTCGACTACTTGTTGCTGCTGATATTTTAAGTTCAGTTGCTGCTTGTCTGGGTCCTGGAATTTTGGGGTCCTGTTTGGAAAAACTGAGTAACTAATGAACACTCTAGGCTTCCTCCCCCCCAGCTTGATTAAATCAAAAGCATCCACATTTAATAATTCAGGCGTACGTTTGCGGTTGGCTTTAAAGTTCACACTATGGGGGGGATTCATTCGGGATGAGGGAACAGGTCTGGTAAAGTAAAGCAAACACCATTTTTCTGGGGTTTAAGGGCACCTTTATTTGATGTAACATTTGTACATTTTTTATGACATTGCCATGTGTGAGGGGAAGGCTGTGGACAATGCATGTATTGCAGAGGTAGGTTTTTGTTTTAATGTTTGATTTTTGTCTTTAGTGTGTTAAGTCCATATATAATGCCAGACAACACGCAGGCCAAGTTGTTGTGATGTTTTGTTTTTTGTAAATCCAATTAAATAAGGCTAAACCTATTGGGTTTTTCAGATGCCCTTAAATTCTAAATGAATGTGCCTTTTTATCAATGATTCTTATCTGTCTCCCCCCCCCCCCTCCCCTTCCCCCACCTTGCATACATATCACGTTTGTTATGTCATCTTACTTTTTAATGGGTTCATTATGAGCTCAGAGATGGGGGATCCCCATTACCGTACTGTGTTTATGCATCCAATACTGTGGAGATTATCCTGGCTGGAGAAGGATTAGCAGCCTAGTGGGAATGACTGGGGGGATGTGTTGAACTGCACATATAGGGGTTAACAAGAGTATCCAGTTGCATGTTATTTCCTAATTATAATCACCAGATTTCACAGCCACTTAAAGAGAATGAGTACTCAAATAACAGACTATTCTGCCTAGTTGGAGATTGTCAACACTGTAACACTGTAGTTCGACAGACTATATTTCATGGACTTGAGTGCATTGTTAAATCTCTCCCATGACAAAGTGATTGTAATGAGATCAGGTATTGTGTTTTTATTCTCTTCAATACTCTGGTAATATAAGAAGAATTTACTATTCTTTCATCTACAAGTGAGACTACAAAAACATGTAACAGAAATATATTTAAGTGTATAGGTGGTAAGAGGTCATTGTTGGACATTATGCACACCTTTGTCTTTATCAGAAGCCTCCACATGTAATTCCTCGGGTTACTCTTTCCTTGAATCGTAACAAAATCTTCATTCCTAAGACTTAGAAAAAGGTAGACAAAATATTTTTCCATTTTCTGGCTGCTTGCAGGGAGGTACCATCCCTTCTGCTAGGTAAAGGGGACTTCCCATCTGTTACTGAACTACTTACCCCTCTTTTACAACTTGATAATAACATACTTAGGGTGAGACTTAAAGTAAAACTGAAGGTATAAAATTATGAATACAGTTCCGCTCCTTGGAGGGAAGATGAGGCTTTTTTTTTTCCCCTTATAGAATTCTTGGGGATTCTTGTAGTTGTATGGTATGGGATAAAGTCAGTTGCTTCCCACATATCCTCTCCTCCACTCCTACTACTTGTTGAAGTCCCACAAGACTCTGTTCTCGGCCATCTGCTTTTCTCGCTGCTTACCTAATTTGCTAATTCGACCTCCAGAACCACCTCTACGTGAAGACGTGGAAGTGTCTCTATTGCCACCTGTCTGTCCCAAAGCCACCTAAAGCTCAATGTGTCCAAAACAGCTCATCTTCCACCCTTCCAGAAGGACCACCTCCCCTCAAATATCATCCCCATTTATATAGCCGCACCAATTCCAGAGCTCTGTATAGAGAATATTTTTTTTGTCACTCGTCGTCGTCAATTTATATAGCGCCAACATATTCCGTAGCGCTTTACAATTGGGGACAAACACTGTAAACTAATAAACAAACGGGTAAAGCAGAAAAAGAGGTGAGAAGGCCCTGCTCGCAAACTTACAATCTATGGAACAATGGGAATTTGATACATGAGGTTAAGTCTACATTTTGCATTTTGGCCCAGCCAGACTGCAAAGGTAAAAGTCATAAGCTAAATGTTCCTGTCACACAACAATGTTGGTCAGGGGGTAGTTGTCTTGTGTGAAATTGTGTAACGGGTGGTAATAGAGTAATGTAGTGAGGTTAAGATGGTGGTTGAGGAATATTATAAGCTTGTCTGAAGAGGTGGGTTTTCAGAGAACGCTCTAAAGTTTGTAGACCAGAGGAGAGTCTTATTGTACGAGGGAGGGAATTCCATAGAGTGGGTGCAGCCCGAAAAAAGTCCTGTGACCGGGAATGGGAGGATGTAATGAGGACGTCGCTCACATCAGTCTCTGTCTGTGTATGTTAGGGACTTTAGACTGTAAGCGTCAATGCAAACACATACTACCGTTATTTTTGTCAGAAACCAATGAATCTACTAGTATCCCTCATTGTCAACACCGCCAGTTTTGTTTTTTGTTTTTTTGGTTTTTTTTGCAGCCCTTGATTCTGCCCTCTACTTTACTCCTTACAAACCCGTTGCCTTTATCTTTAAAAATATTGCTAGAATACAGTTTTCTTGCCCAAAATGTAACCCAAACTGTTATCCATTCTTTCATCTCCCACTTCTGCTACTGTAGCCTCCTCTTATTTGGCATTCCTCTTACACAAATGTCCCAGCTTCAAGCTGTCCTATGTTCAGCAGCAAAACCGATCTTCCTCTTCACAGCTTTTCATCTGCTGCACCATACTGCAAATCTTTACACTGGCTCCCTATATTCTCTGGAATCCAATTCAAATTACTCACCCTCACCTACAAAACCCTTAATAGCAGCAATGTTCTTTAAAGCAGCGGTACTCAAACCTGACTTCTGGCCTTTTCAACTGTGTGCACGTTTTGAGAATTTGCTTCTAGGAGTAAAGGTGGTTTATTCACTGTTCAACCAATTTACTTCATTTATCTGTGCTCCTGGGAAGAGATCAACCAAAATGTGTGAAGCCTTCAGAACAGTAATCTTACTGAAATCAGACCCTTTTCAGGAATCCCAGCCAACTCTGTAAATGACAACTATTGGCCTGTTTGTGTGCTAATTATCGACTGCCCTAAGAGTCTGCCATTTTATGATCAAGACTGAGCTTTGGGTAGCCTGATAGGAAACATTTCTGACTTTTGACCCAAAATTGTACCCATCACTTGGGTGAACTATAGCAGGTCCCAATACTAAGGAGGATTAATGGAGAAATTTGCCCTCAGAAAGAATTGTGGCTGTCTGCAGTCTCCGTCCTTTTGTGCAAATTACTTTTTAGTGATGTGTTCATCTGTAATGTCAGATCTTTTAGGTAGGATATCTGTCTGATTTGTTGTTAGATATGTTATTTTAAAATATTAAAATTTTGCAACTTATAAAATACATTCTCCTAAGGTGGATACCTGAAGAAAAACATTTTGTGTCTAGAGAGAGGTAAAATATATATATATATATATATATATATATATATATATATATATATATATATATATATATATATATATATATATATATATATATATATATATATATATATATATTCTCTCTCTCTTACGGAACAGCCCTGGTTAATAAGTAAATTAATCAGAAGTCCGTCACTGAAGTTCGTCCAATACATTTAGTCACAGAGTTTAATCGAGGAATACCCAGCCCTATAAGGATGATGCAGGAAATGTAAAAATGAAGACAAATTTGAGCAAAGCATTTTGATTATATAATTTGCTTTGCTCTCTTTAAATATAAGGAACAGCAACCCTCTTTCCCTTTAAGAGCACTCAACAAGTTTGGGCAGCAAAATAGTATAAAACGCCTTCACATTTTGTGTAAATAACCAATACCTGCAAAAAATAAATAAATTAATTTTTTCTTACTTTTTGTTTAGTTTTTAGTTCCACTTTAAGGCTGTTACCTATTTCCAAATGAATACGTGACTCTTGCTTTAGCTCCGCCCCCCCACTACCGCATCAGTAGCCTGCACTCACCTGTGCCAAGAATACATACAGGCTACTTTGTGTTATGAGTGATCTGAGCCCAACTCTACACAATTATCATGAAATTAAATCCTATAAGTAGTAGTGAGCAGAGACCTGCTCCATGGTGATATTACAGCTGTTAGAAGTACACAGCCAGCAATGTGACTAGTCTTTGTTTCAGAGTTTTTAGTACCTGATCAGATAGGATAGTATGTGCTGCTGATGTAAGTAGCAGCAGATATGTAGTGTTGGTGTCATTTGACAAATTTATTTCCTTGTTTAAAGATGTTGCAAAGGAAGTTCAGATCTGTACAAACTCTGGAATTCATTGATTGTTTCAATGATTACATTTGTTGCTAAGGCGTAATTTCTTTAACGATTTGTTGTTAGAAGCAAAAGTGTCCGACTCTTTAACAGGCAATTTCTGGCACAAGTCCCATTCAAGTGTCAGGAGGAGTTTATTCAAGTAAACTGTAGTCCCCAACATACTAATTTATTACACCATGTCATTTTTGAGTGCTTATCCTTTTTATATTTAAAATGCATCACTTAAAACGTGTCTTGCCACCCATTACTGTACCCTGTTGATGCAATATGATTGCTAATCTAGTTTTATTTTGTTATGAACAAAATAAACAATATTTTTAAAGCAGGTTTGGCAGTGATCATTTGTAAGATGTCTGTTCTACTAGTAGCAGTGAGTAAGGTTATCCAGACCTTTCCAGGGTCCATTTCTAAGAACATGTTGTAGTGTGCTGAAGGATTTACAGAACTCAAAGTACACTGCTCCCATGCACGGGTGTGAAACAGCCTGTGCCCTCTACTTTTTCAGAAGGCTTGGAAAATGTAGGGCAGCGGAATATGCTTGAACTGGGCAGGCCAAGGCCTCCCGCTTGGTTGCTGCTCATGCAGCTGTGTGATTTAAAGACGTCTATTCCTGGAACTGTAAATGAGCAAGCAATATTTGTACAGTGCCAGCTTTAGGAAGAGCGCAGACTGTACCAGTCTTTGAAGTATTAGTACATTTGTCTTAATACTGTCCTTAGTAATGTTCCTAGTTTCTGAAAGGGTCTAAAAGTGTATATCTTATAAACGTAAATATATATGGCAACCTCTTAACGCTTGCTTGCACAAAACGTTTCTGTAGGGAAAAACTTTTTGCTATCTATTTATTGCAATTTTCTACATTGGTTTGCAATGACCACTTGTTGCTGAAAGTAAGTGACCGGATGGGCTTACTGTACCACCTGGTCTGTATGGGGAAGAGGAAAGGAGGGATGTTCTTTCTGCATAGTTTTATTTTAGTTTCCTTCTCACCGTCCGTAAACTACTGTTACTGACCAGTCCTACTGGTGTCACCTTGCTACCAGACACTTGCTGACGAATGTCAACTGTGCACTAGTTTGAGAATTGAGTTTAGAGAATTTGGTTGCCACCATTGAGCTCTTTTGCAGAACCTTGAACAGCTGACACCTGAGGTAGCTGGTATAGCTGCTGCATTGCTTCTTTGCTATGGGCTGGCTGCAACCTCCTGACCGCTTACTATGGATCAGGACTGCTAGGTAGTGCTCAGAGCGTTGACTCGGAGATGCTGGGTTTAACATAGAGCAGCCAGGGCACGGATTAGTCTAAGCTCTTATCTGTTGGTCAAAGGATACAGCAGGTAGTAGTCACAGGCAGAATCTTCAAGCAGTGATGGTTTATTGCTCAAGAGTCCTGACAAGGACTTTAACACACCAGTTTGAGGTACTGGTGATCATCCAGAAGTTACAGATGGAATGATGCATTACATGGAGAAACAGTGCTCTTTTTACACAGATTCTGACACATGTTGGCACAGGGTAGCCCAGCCCACTGATACTAGCTGGCACCCAAACGACTGAGATATTACATCAGATAATTTATTAAGATCCAACGTTAAAGCGCTACGGAATCTGCTGGCGCTATATAAATAAATGTTGATGATGATGCAATAGCTCTCTAGACTTGGAGTGAACACAATTTTAAGCTTTAAAAATTGTTTACATCCATTTCCTAAAATAATTGCTGGTTGCATTATTTATGTAGTTTGTCTATCTTTTTAATGATGTAGGGTGATGGGTAACGACCTCCTGCTGGGAATTCAGGCTAAAGCATGTGTTTGTTTTGCTGAAGGCAGGAAAAGTAAGTCGTTTCCTCTCAGAAGTGACAGATTTTCTTTAACCTGACATAATACATTAGAAATACATTTCCTATGCAGAATTGCAACATCCTAACACCATATAAAAGTCAGTACATTTGCTATTCAGACATTAGTGGCATTTCTAGGTGAAAAGAGGCAAGTCCTATAGGTACTGGGTGCACAAAATGCAGAGTACACTCTGCGTCTGTGAAGGGCGTGGAGTGTAGTATATTGAAAAAGCAACAGATACGGATGTTGTAATAAATGTTTGGATGTATTTGAGTGATTAGCACAGTTACATCAACACAGCAATAATTTGTGTTTTAACCAAAAAGACAGTTGTCAGTGCTTATCCTTAACACTGCGTATTCATGTGTATCTAGCAATATGAAAACATGAGGTATTGGTTGATATTTGAATCAAAACATTGAAGCCTGCATCCCAGTATCAAGGGCACCTCATTATATGCAGGTCCTACACTGACCTACATTCTTCAAACACCATTAAAACGCACCATGTATATTATAGAATATACAGAGTGCGGACTTATTTCTTCTATAATTTGTGTTCTACCTGCTCCATGCAGATGTTAACAGGCTTTTGCTGCTGTATTTCTAATAGCCAAGCTTGGGTGTCCGATTTTTCTTTAATGGTCTTTTTCAGTTCTTCTGAGCTTATTCCAAATGAGGTCTGGAATTAGCTTAGCATAGGGCAAGTCTGGAGACCCGACCTTTTTGTCATTTAAGCCCTACACCAATAAATAATAATCTCTATTCATATCCTTCTTATAACTTGGACGTTATAAAACCAGCACACATTAGAAATACTGGCATAAATAATAAATTTCACTGATGTAGTACAGTTTACATTTACACAACTTGTACACATTTTAAAATCTTTAAATTCTAAGAAAATCATGGCTAGTGATAAATGATGCAATTTATCCTATCGGGAAGAGAGGAGCAGACATCAGAATAGCTGATACCTTATAGACCCTTCATAACACTGTTCAATATGTTTTGGTGAATGCCTATATTACAGATATGTGAAGATATGTTACAATTTACTTTATTTCATGAGGCACATGGTTACTGTAACATTTTTTTTTTTTTAATGTCTTTGTGCTTGCAGATCTGCAACTTTTACAAAATACATGCAATTTCTATGCCATATGTACACTGTACATTGGTTAAAATCACATTGATAGAAAATGCTATGCTGTACCGAAGAACAGCAGAATGACTACATGTAATTCTTTGAATTCCTTGGTGAATATTAGATAAGAAAACAAGAAAAGATAAAGCAGTGATTTAAGTGAAGGTTACAAGAAGTGATCTAAAATCACTTATGTTAATGTAGTGTGATAGTGAAAATCTTGTTTAAGCTTTTTCACTAGGAAACCTCTGGCCAAGCTTAGATCAAGTGGTCTTTTAAAAGGAGAAATGTATTAACCAATCAGATGACTTTCTGCCGTACATGACCTCGTAGGCTAGTCTTTGCATGTTCATCTTAAATAGCATTTCTGAATTTTCTTACATTGCTTGTTACATTTTCTCAATGGCTAACTGACTGTATACCCGGTGCTCAACTGGCACCGTAGACCTCGAGTGAGTGTCCACAGAAACCAAATCTGCTCTGAACATGCCAGAGATAAAAGGAACCATTGCTGTGATGTAAGCCAGAGCCGCAGAGACTTTCTTGTGTAACTATGGGAACGGTCACAGTGTTTGCAGGTGTTGCCTGTCACAGCAGATGCTTTCTTGTGGTTCCTGTAGCAGCGCACTAGAGGAGATCCCTAACGCTGCAGAAGTAGAACAGAAATGAGTTTCAAAGCTACAGTGAATGGACTGTGATTGCAAGAGGAATAAAAAAATCTGAATTAAAAATGAACATGTTGTATCGAATCTTTAATCATTACTATGTTTTATAATAAAACGTGCTAATGTCCTCAAAATATCATTACTGATTGCAGTTCGTCATCGTCACAATCTACCCTCTACACACCAGTACATCTTTTATCTACCAACTATGAATGCACTGCAGGCAAACACGTATGTGAACGTAGTCTAAATAGATGTATTGCACTTTTGGAGGGGTTTAGGGGGAGGGTTCACATTTTGAGATCCACAAATTGTCAGGTCGGCCCCCACTGTTGTGGAATATCTTTGGTTCATAGAATTATCTTTCTGTGGCCTATTTTACTATCTATATGCTGCAACTCATTATTAAGTAATAAAGTAGACAAATTAACGGTACTCTATGCTCTTCACATGAGGTCTTGTGTATGAGAGATTCCATGGCTAGTGCTGTATAAATCTATAACCATTCACATGGGATGGAGGGGTGGAAGGGGATCACTGACTTAATCCTCTTGATGGTACACACTGGAATGTCTGCATAGCAACTACTAAGATACTGCATGTGAGAGAACTCAAATTCTGCAAAACTGGCAAGTTGGGAAAACTTGGTTTTAGCTGTTTCATATTGATACCTGTCCAAACACTGTACTTCTACTCTTATAATGGGATATCTGTCTCTAACTCAGGGTTAAACAGGAATGATTAAACTCCTGATCTGCAGGTTCTACATCACATTCCACAAGGGCACCCAGGAGCTTGTTGCAGTGTAGTATATAAAAGAGAAAAAAAATCTAGTTCTGGCTAGTAAAGATTATATTTACATCTGAGCTGTCCAGAAATAAACACACAGACGTAAAACAGAGGCACACTAATGGATGTGACACTTGGAATAAACCACACACTTACCGTATATAGGCTATTTGTGAACTTTATCAGAACATGACTAATCCTTTTTTTTTCTTTTTCTTGTTACTTCCTTGAAAACAGCGCTACATTCCAGCTCTTAATCAGATAGAGAGGCACTCATGGCGAATGACAAAAGTTACAGCACTAATTGCTAATTAGATAAAACAGTGCACTGACAAAGGGTTATTTGGAGGTTTCTTTAAAAGCAGAGACAGAATACTGTACAGTTCCTGATTTAAGCCTCTTTCTGTTGAAAGATTAACAATGGCTGAGATTTGTTTAGCAATTTTTGATTTGTCTGTTGTACATCTTCCAAACGAAAGGATGTCGTGTTCTTCACAAATTAGGCTTATTTATTTTGTTAGTACCTCAATGGCATAAATGGTTGACCTGAAAAATTCTTAATGAAAGAATGGTACAGAAAACGTAGTTTACTTACATATGGAATTGCAAATGGATAAAGGGGTGATGAGGGGAGAAATGTATATATTGTGATGTCAGATGTATATTCATAAATTATAGGAGGACATACAAAATGTATGGTCTCGCACAAGTTATTTACAATATTACACTGAAGGCACACCAACCCCTTTTTTCTTTAGAAGTCCTAAGCAAAAAAAAAAAAGCTACAAATTTTTCAAATTTTTTTTTTTTTTTTTTTTTAATTTCTAACAATTGTTTTTCTTCTTCCCACATATCACATGGTCCATTTTTATATTGGCTGGGATTTGCAGTTCACCAGGTTTCTCTGCGATTCTCCGCTAGAGGTAAGAGCTGTATAAAGAGAATAATTTTACATTAGTGTCTGGAGTAAGATTCTTTCCTTCTTGGAGCACTTTGTACTGTCGTTCTATAAATCTTTCTTAAGGTTATCTAAACTCATGTCTGCAAAACCTTTCTGCCAATGGTTGTGTTTAGACCTCCGCTAAGTCTAGTAGTGACTGCATTTCTATGTACTGTCACTGCTCGACCTGAGCAAATTTGTGTGATGGCCCATTGTCACAAACACATGGCAGCAATGTTACCAATGGACTCTTTGGCTGATGGGAAGCTTGCAAGCTCTGCCTTCACTATTCCGTGCATTGTAATCTGATTCATGTGGTAGATAAATGTCTAATTACATTGGATCTAATAATGCTGGCAATAAGAGATACTTTCCTGGTATGACGATACCATGTTAACATCTTGCATGAGTTTAATACATTCAGCCAATACTTGGGTGTAGGCCTTCTGTATAGATATTAAATAGAGTGCTATTGGGATGAGCTTGGTCCACCAGCACTGAGAGCCACAGCTCTCAGCTTAAGGTAACAGGAACCCTCCCATTATTGGATATATGTTTGAGGACAAAGTGTACAACCCCGTCAGTTATTGCACAATACGGCCACAGTAATGTTTCCACCAAGAGCACCACTTACTTGCAGTCTATGGCTGTTGAGGATGTAGAATGGACATTGAATGATGATGTCAGGAAATAGAAGGTACAGAGCAGAAAGAAATATGCCCAACATCTAGAGGGAAGTGTGGTTGTAGAACCAGTGACTGTTTTACACTGTATGTTTTAGACTGGGGAGGTTCTCCGCTGATGTAAATGCATATATATATATATATATATATATATATATATATATATATATATATATATATATATATATATATAATATATATATATTTTTTTTATGCATAGAAACCAGTCCATTTGAGGAGCATGTGTGATTATGTCGTTTACTTGTCAGGCTCCCTGTTGTAACAAATTCTGTGTTTTTTTTGGTTTTTTGTTTTAAATATAAAAGCTATCAAACCACCTGCCCTAATTGCAGGAACTGCAGGTTCCTTGACCCCCTTTAATTCCTAAGTAACTCCCATCCAGACAGTGCTACCAATAGAAGGCCTGGAAAAATGACTATTGCCCACAAAAGGAAGTAACCTCTGTTTTTTGACTGAAGGATCTAATGATTTTGCCAGTTGTTGATGGGAGGTTTAGTATCTGTAAGAAAAAAATTACTACTTTGAAGGAGAACAGATATGCAGACCTTGATGGGAAGATGTTAATATAATTATAAAACCATTCCCTGTAAATCAGCAAATACTCCAAACTGGCCATTCTTACTTGTGGCCAACCATAACGAACCGTAGACGTTTGTGGGGTCCTCTTATAGTCATGACAATTGAGCCTATCTGTTCACTAGGCTTTGGGGATGGCGCTGATTCTTCATATCCACTGTATTATCTAAATCATGGAGTCTTAAGGGCACACTGCTTGCAAAGGCAAAATTAGGAGCAGGGTTTTCAACACTCTCTGCATCGTCCCAGTTGAGGTCTGTGTCCCCCATGTGCAAAGCCTTTTGGCACTTCTAATCTAAATGCTTAGTAATTACTAAAAACAATATTAGCCAGTCTGCTAAGCATCAGTGTTCTTTAATTCACCAGGAAAAAATAAACTTCATTTTAACAGGAAACAGATAAGGAGAAACTGCAGATCTGGTTCATTAAGAATTTGTAAGGAAACCGTTTAAACGTCTCAGCCTCATTGCCTCTACAGGATGGCCCTTTTTACACAACATGTGCACATACTTTCTGTTGACCTGCTGTGACTTATTGCACATGGCTTGCAGATATCTGCTTAGGGTATACTAGTAATTCTGTGTCTTGCATGCTGCACATTCTTCCCATTTTGCCAGAGGGATGTTGCCCCTCTTTAATAAATGAATGTGGAATAGCCTACTCCTGGCTGTTATATACATAAGTGTTCCCATGCACCCTATCCAACTAGTCTAGTTGACAAAGACATTTTTAAATGTAAATGTACACAGACAGTGGTGCATGCTTTGGTCTGCTCTCTGCACAGTATCTGCTCAGAGCACCTGCTTAGAATGTGGAATGTGGAATGTTTCAGCCTTATAATGTCACTAAGGCTTTCGGGATTTCACAGTGCTCAAATATTTCTCAGAGTAGTATTTAGACAAAATGCAGACATCAATCAATAAGAGTGACACTATACCTAAAAAGTTTTTAAGCTGGCCACACTGCAATATCACTGCCAAAATTGAACAGCTGGCTTCATTTTGCATAGTGTCTGGCACAATAAAAACAAGAGAGGAGAGAATCATTCTTTGACTAGAAGGAAAATACTCCGGAAAATGACCACGATCAGCCTGTGTGCGCTTCTGATCTGGTGGGAGTCACTATACTGATATGCCCGACACGGTTTAGTGCGACATAAAAATTCCGATGCCTAACAGCGCGACATGGCAGAAATTCAGACTTTCCATTACACACGCATATCATCATCATCATCATCATCATCATCATCATTTATTTATATAGCGCCAGCAAATTCCGTAGCGCTTTACAATTGGGAACAAACATTGATAAGACAATACTGGGTAATACATACAGACAGAGAGGTAAGAAAGCCCTGCTCGCAAGCTTACAATCTATAGGACACACCATTTCCGATAGGCTTTCAATAAACTACGACTACAGAAAAGCGTGACAGTTGAAATTTACGTCACTTAAAAATGCAACTATTATGTTTCTGCTTTTAAAGCAGCAATGCACGAACCCGGTGCAGTTTATTCTAATCTAAGGGTTAGGATTAGGGCCAAGTGCCGGGTCCGTGCATTGCTACTTTAAAGCCGTAAATATCAGAGTTGCGTTTTTAAGTGACGTCAATTTCACCTGTCACTTTTTTCTGCAGTTGCAGTTTATTGAAAGTCTGTTGGAAATGGTGTAGGTGTGTGTATAGGTTAGACTGACTTTCTGCCATGTTGCCCTGTTAGGCTTCAGAATTTTCATGTCACACTAAACAGTGTCAGACATATTCGTATTGAAAAAGCCTACCTCACCCCATCTGATCGCATTAACAGGCTGCAGTGATACGACTGCTCGACCCAAGAGCTAAATGTCCAGGTCCGGTTCTGATACACGTGTGTGTGTTTGTGTGTGGCTAAATTAAACACTGGTCAAGTGGTCCTTGTGTAGGCACCTGTACTAATAATACTGCTAGTAACGTGTGATTTCTCCTTAATATTTGCTAAAATTGTTATTGGAACAGTCATTAGTTTTTCTGAAAGCTAATACCAGTCTATCCTTTTCACCATTAGTTACCAGCCAGTATATGCTCTGCTACGGAGTAGTTACTCAGTTTGACCAAAAAATAAACAAAATCCTGTCCGGATCACAAGAAGGGTTTATTATGGTGTTGGCTGTTCCCCATGGCCCTATGACAACATAAGAAAGCAGAGGGTTCTGCATCAAACACCGTGCACTACCCCAAGCAGAATAGTGGTAACTGGCAGACTGGCACCATTCTCTTACTGCCCAAGGTAAATGAGCACTTATGCTTTGAACGTTGCTCTATACCCTTTTAGCACTGGCCTAGAGAGGAGGAGTTTTGGATAACTAAAAACTCTTCAATCCTAAACTTACTGCACAGAATGCTTTAATGAACATTTACATTCTTAAGGAGGTTACTGCAATGGGGCACAAATTGGAGTGCAATGGCAATGCAGTAATAGGTTCTGCAAGCGTTGAGAAATAGTATGGAATCCCATCCGCTCTCAATTTCCCTTCCTTCTCGCCCCATACACTTTTTCCCTACTTTTTTCTTATTTTTTTTTCATACAACTGCATAAAATGATTATTTTTTGAGATATACAAATTTTCTTTAGACTGATGATAGGGTTGCATATTTTTTTTAATTTAAATTTCTTGATGTCTTACTTTTATTTTTTGATAGCCAGAGACACGGCCAGATGGACTCCTTTGTGGCTATGGCTCCTTTCACCAGCAGTATTGGCTGGATGGAAAGATCATTGCAGTGGGAGTTATTGACATCCTTCCTTATTGCGTCTCTTCGGTGTACCTGTACTATGACCCTGACTATTCCTTCCTCTCCCTTGGTGTATACTCTGCCTTACGGTAAGAAGGGGAGACGTTTGTCTCCTGTGGTTATGGCTGCTACCAGCATTGGCATTGTAAACGTTTAATAATAATAATTGTGTTTTCTGTTTTATTGTACGTGTGTGATTAATTCTTACTCTGCCTTATTATAGTGCGAGCAGAAGAGTATCTGCATAGCCCCAACAGAGAAGATTATATAGTTCCCAAACTCAAATCATTTGAAATAAGTCTCCTCTTAGTTGATTTGTATATTAACTGCTGTATTTGATTTAAAAAAATATATATATATTTAATTTTTTGCAGCTCATTTTACACATCCCTGACAACAAATCGGTCCCTTTAAATTGTTATCTTAAACAAATGGGTATAGTTAAGTGCTGTATGTAAGGATGGTGCTTTGACATAGGGGCTTATTAATACATGGATTTGAGCTATTCCGCCTAAATATTAATCCATGCTTGACATAAACAACTGTGTTAGTCACCCTGTCCTAGAATGTCTGTGAAGTTACATGACCCTGATTTGACTTTCTACCAACAGAGAAATAGCTTTCACCCGCGAGTTGCAGATGAAGGCTGCTGACCTGTGCTATTACTACATGGGTTTCTACATCTACACTTGTCCCAAGATGAGATACAAGGTGAGCATAGTTTGTGTAAAATTAGGTTTTGTGTCCCTTCTTACCCTGACCTTTCACCGATCTGTAGCTTAAATGAAAAAAGTATACTATCATACTTCTTTCCCACCACTGCAAACCGCAGGAAGACACATCCCATGGGTAACCATGTGCCGTCAATATGGGTCAAAAATCTCAAATAACAAATCATAGCATATTCGTTATTTCTTTTAAATTCTTGTTTTAACCTATTAGTTTAACCAGTCTTCCCTATAACAATTGTCTAGCTTACCTCTTCCAATTTAAATACAGATAGAAAATATAATGTACACAAAACACTATATTGCTGTAATCTTTAACCTTTTTTTTTTTCTTCTTGAAGAACTTGCTGTCCGCGTTTATAATCTGTTTTGTTAAAATCCCTGTGTGCACAGTAATGCTTTTCTTTACAGCTTCCTTCTCCCTTTCTTCTGCAGCCAAACGCAGAACACTAGCTTATCAAAAACATTTGTATATGGTATTTTGCTTGGCACTTTTGAAGAGGGCGATTATTGGTAGATTTTTGTTTGACGTTGGCACAGATAAACCTATATGTATATTAGATGGTTCTTAAGACTGACACATACAGCAATTTACTGCGTGGTAAACTCTGATTTGGCACTGCCTGCATCTCTCATGGCTGTTTTGTAGTATTGAACTCTCAGGCTTTGCTGGGGCTTTGAGGCTCAAATCTGTTTTTATAGTGGGTGAGGTATAGCTGCATACCAGGAATTCTGGACAAGAGCAGGGTTTGCGCTAAATGCCCTACAGGGCTTTTGGTTATCGGCCAACCAGAGACTCTCATTCCACACCACACCCCTTCTATTCCTGCTGCCATTACTATAACCGGAACATGTGCCCCAGAGGGCACTTATACTTATTTTCCACTGGACCAACATGAGGCATAGATTGTTTTTTTGGGCTTGAGAGAACATATATTTAATATAACAATGAGATGGATATGTATGTGGCATAATGACAGGCACAGTCTTGGTCCCCTATAATAATAAGCTGAAGTCCCTCTATTTTAATATATGTTCTGTAAAACATTCAGCAATACCAATAAACCATATACAAGAATTAGTTTTCATAGCTGCCTGTGTGTCTTGGCCATGTTTTAAACCTCACACAGCTTCTAATGGCACCAGTACAGTTTCGGTATGAAACTAGTCGATGAAAATAGTGCTTCAGTTCTGCACTGTGTGCCAGCCTTTTAAGAGATTTTTATTTTTTTTATTTTTTAAGCCATTTTATTTGGATGAAATAATCTGTTTTCCATATTTTGGCTTCATACAAGATTATCTGGTATTCTATATAACTCGATTAATAATAGAATTTGGCACACATTCCATACTCTGCGTGGTTCATCAAACGAGGACCGTGTTGAATAGTTAGTCTCTCGCATGACCTCCAGCCATGCTCCCTCCCGAGGTGTTGCTGTCCCTAATACGCCGCTGATGACAGTTTAGGGTAAGGTTTGTTTATGCAGCGGCGAGTTCTCTTAAACTGCAAAGCTGCCTTAATACCCTTTTAATAAAATCTCAACAGGGGTTATTGTGCAGCAACAGATTGCAGATGTGAGTGCAAGAATGAAGTGTATGTTTAACCTTCCCTGTACCAGCCTGTGTGGACTCCACTGTGCTAAATCTCCTCATTGTTAAAGGCTGATCTCCTTGTGACCCTTCCCTAGATGGGATATGACAGAACAAACAGTATTTTCAGATCCTTTAACAACTCGCTTACAGTGTTCCCTTTGAAATTTCTCCAGAAACCCAAAGGGGACAAAGCTGCAGTTTGCTCTGATGTTGCTGTGCTGGGTATGTGGTGTGTGTGTGCACCAACATTTGGGCTATATTGCACTACTTAAAAAGGCAGTTTGATTACAAAATAAAAATGAGTTAACAAGCGCTTTCTCTGTCCAGCCCCTCACTATATCAAATTCTCCATCCACGTCCTTCTCATCTATGTTTGGATGATGGCACTTATTTATAGGGTACAGGCCCATACATCAGTGGTAAGTGGGGCCCTTGGCAGCGGTTTGTTAATCATGTAGTGTGTTTGTAATGGGTGTAGCTAAGCAACAGACTGCTGACCCCTGACCTATACTGCAAGTTTTATTTAACAGGCGTCTGTTTCTCTATCAACATAAAGAAACTGTTTTTTTTTATCATAAATGCTAAATAAATTCTCTGGTTGGAATCAACATTTTGTTCCAGTACAGCAATTTAATATGTACCTTTCGCCTGCCCACAATGGATGCAAACATTTTGAGCATGAGCCAGTATTCACAAGCGTGCAGCCTATCAATTCTCTAGGACGTGGTGATGTCATGGAGGTGTAAGGCACATTGTACCTCATGCCTCAATAATGTCACTGTTCCTAGTGAATGAAAAGGCTCTGACAAGTGACACATACACTTTAACCACAGTGCTGACTGTATATTCGTATGGAAAAAGTACACCCCCTCTTTCAAATCTGTTTTTAATTTTTGGGAAATAAATTACAAACCTCTAGTTGCCACCAAGTCCTAAAGTTTGATCAGTTTAATCTCGCTTGGCAAATAATCCATAACAGATTTTACTTGGTCTTTGCCTAAAGCTGGGTACACACTACAGAAATTTCGACCAACTTTTTATGCTGAGCGATTTTACATGCGATCGATGATCCGATCGCTCGGTCCATAGACTGCATACACACTAGCCTTGTTTAGGACGATAAAGGGAAGAGCGGACGTCCCTTTAGCGACTTTTTACAGCCATGTTGTCGTGAGCAATGATTGTAATTTCGTACTCACTGTTAAGGATCGGTCGGAAGTTTATACACACTGCACAGCGGAAACGAGATTGGACCGATAATATATTAAACGGTACCACCAACCAAATGAGGCGACAATCGTCCATTTGGGCAGACTTTCGACCATCGTGTCACTGCACACACTGACCCCACTTTTAAACGAGCGGTCGTATGTCGGCTGTTTGAGACGATTATTATATGAAAACAGTGTAGTGTGTACCCAGCTTAAGTAACATGTAGTCACAGTCTTGAGGTATAACTTGCACCTAAAAGGTTCAGTGTATAATGTGGTCACTGCATGGAGCTCTGGATCAGTTTGGTGGCATTCTAGAACTAGGGCTGCACATTGCAGGACTGTCTGCAGACATTGACCGTTATGGGGCAGATTCGATTAGCCGCAAGGTTCCGTAGGAACGTCGCATGATTGGTCTCCGTAGGATGCTGAAGGTAAGAATCGGAGAAAAGAAAGCAAGTGTCGGTAAAGCGCGCAGAACACATAGCTGCAAGGTCACTACTGAACCCTGTGGCTAATTGAAATAGCCTCTATTGGTATTTTTTTTTAAATATACTATTTATTTTATTAAAACCAACTGAAAGAGCAACTATTTGTTTTAAATATGTAGCTCATCTTTCATATAAGAACGCAGTTGCTAGTTCTCAGTCATTTTACTTAAAAGATTCTGGTTTATTTATAGTGTCTGTAAACATAATTAAGGAATATCTGTTATCCATTTTGTGCATATTTTTATTTAAGTAAGATGATATTTCTTTTTGATCATCAGTGTAGTGTCCTCTAGTTTAATCTATTTACGAGTGAGAAAGCAGACATCCATGAGGTGCAATTAGCGCTTTCCTGTCTGTGGATGTATATTCTATGCTATCTGTGTTTATTATACAGAAATATTACTGTATGATAATTACTGCTGACTTCTGGCACCTTTCAGTGAATACTGTTACATGCTGCCAGCCTTTCTTTTAACGATAAAGCATGAAAGATGCTTCTTATTACAGTATGTTCCTAGTATATTAGGTCTCTATCGCTATAGTACATTCTTGGTAGGCATTTTAAGAACATTGAAAGTGATAGAGCAATCTTTAAAGTAAAGGTATACTGTATATAGCAAACCTGGACCATCATATTTCTGGAATACTTTTTTAATTAGACTGCATTGTTTAGGTTCTTGTGTGTTCCACACACTTGGTGATTGTAAGGTTTATTATTGCATTCCATTATTGCATAGCAAGAAAAGCATTGTATGTTCAGTAATCTAAGGCTGGGTACACACTACAGCTTTTCCACCCAATTATCGGGTCAATCATACGATAAAGAAGCGTACAGCCTGATATCACATTGGTGTGTGTACACGCTCCCACGATCAACGATTATCGTTCCAAAGCACATTGTATCGTTTGATTTTATCAACGGACGAAAATTTCTTGTTCAGTGATGTCGTTCCAATTCAGAGTCACAATCTTTTCAGCCGATGGTTATGACAGACGAAGAGCACAGATCTGACGGTAAATCTTGTAAAACATGTACAGTGTACATGCGAATCAGCATGCTGATCGGGACTTTCAGTCTTTGGTAAAATCATTAATGATATCTTATCGGGAGAAATTTTCTGTAGTGTGTACTCTGCTTAAAACTATCAGCAGATCACTAGAGGAAAATCTCTGGTGTGACACAACTTCCTTTGTCTCCATTTTTATACAGGCTATACGTCACAATATATTTTCTGAAAATCATCACTTTATAAAATTACAGAGCCTTCAACAACCGCAACAGAAGTGGTAACTTGTGGTGATCGGGTCACTCACTGTCCTTGCTATGGGTCCTACCTGGTGACCAACGTGAGCTTGCTATTTTCCTTTCTGAAGAGAAATGTTTGCTACCACAGTACATTGGATCTGATTGGTGTAGCACTACCTAGTCAATCCCCAGTAGGTTTCTCCTTGTCCTACCACTGCTCAATACCAAGGCCGCTATCATTTTGTCCCTGACAAAATGTTGTAAAGCTCTGTGAGGTGGGAGCCATTGCTTTCTTGCCATTTTGAGATCCAAGCTTGTACGATTTGCCCATAAATCCTGACCTGACTGTCTGGTATAAGGCCTGTATGTACATACAGGCCTATCTTCTATGTGCGTACTCTTTATACTGCATATTATTCCTAAGATGATAAATTCACACATTCCCTAAGCAGACTAAACATTTCCAGTGATATTTATTGAGATTAGAAAAGGATGAGATCGTAAAAACTGTAGAGTCTTATTACACCTAAATAGTCCATCTTGTGGTCTAGTCCCTTTTTGTGAATTTTTTTTTAAAATGCAAAACTAGCAGCTGGACCTTTACGGTGGTGAAATAAGGCATTACAGCTCATGTGTGCAGAGTGTATTGGCATCCACTTACCTGCCTGTTGTGTTTTCCTGTAACCAACCCATTTCTCTTGTAGGGTCAATATAAGCCATCACAACTGCTTTGCTCAGAGAGCTATTCTTGGATCCCCATCGAGAAATGCTTACCATTACTTGAGCGCTCTAAATACACTCGCTTTAATAGCAACCCTAAAGAAGGTAAGTGGTGCTCTTTCCTTTCGCATTTGTCCAGAGGGAAAAGATGCATTTTAGCTTCCTCTTTATGTAGTAACTAAAATAAGAAGACCCCATATTATTGTTCATTGTCTCTATAAGTCTTCAGTATTGTGCAAACTGAGGTGCTGACTGTAAACCAGCTGCACCCCAGATGTTCTCGTGCTCACACATCTGATCAAAACCGTTGTGAATCAAAGTCTTCACTCTGTCCATTGAAGACTTAACAGACTCCCATATTCCTTTATGTGCCTGTACCTTCCACCCAGATGTTTTGAGAAATGCATTTCCCCATTACATTCTCTCCTTGTGGTATAACACTGCATCTACTTCACAGGGGACAAAGACCTGCTGACAGAGTTGGGACGCGTTCGAGTCCTGCACAAGCGTACAGTGATGCCTTACTGTGTGTACAAGAAGAGACGCAGGGGGCCAAGTGATGAGACTACTGTTAGACAGTATGCGAGATTGGTGGGCCAGACCTGTGCAGAACGCATGTTGCTGTACCGTAGCTGAAATCCACATTGTGTACAGACCTCGGAAATATGATTCTCTGCCGAGTAGCCTTCTACGAAGACTGCATGTCCGTGTTTTCACCAATTTGGTTATAGACTCTTAACAGGATTAGCGTAGGAGAAAAACTTACACACAATGGTCTCTTGCTACCTACCATTATATCCGCTCCTACTCCCTCTTCAATACAGTGTCTGGGAGGACTATGCAATGGTCTTTTATGTTCTGCTTGTGTCTCATTCATGTCCGAGTATAGACCTTTATACTCTAATCAGACTCTGCAAAGTGTAGAGTAGAGCTGTTGGCATGTTATAGGCTGCACTTTAATTTGTGTGGTTGACTCCTTTTAGTTTAATTACCCTGGACTGAATTATATTAATTTCTTACATTTAGCAGTTATGCAAGAAGCATTATCCATGCCCTGTAAAGCAATTTGTTGTATCTGCCAAAGGTGTTTTGGGTAGCTAACCCATTTTTATTTAATTATGCCATGCCATTACTTTGCCATAAAGGTTTCTGACCCCTTAAAAGCACTAGCTAGTGATGTGATCCTAAAGTTCAACATATCGGCAACATTTCATTTGCAAATGATGCCTGGCCTTAATTAAAAAAAACTGTAGGGATACACTCACTGAAAACCTCCCCACTTTCTTACTTGACATTACTTTGTTAAAATCTGCCCTATCAAGTAACCAATTCCTGTTTAAGGGATAAACTTGGTGGTTTGATGACGTATGTAACAAATCAAAGGGAGGCTAAACAAAACATGTTTTCTTCGTCTGTTTACCTTCTGTCAAACTTCTGTTTATGGTATTTTTCTGTTATGTGGTTAAAGAGACATTGAAATGTTTTTCTTTTTATCACAATAAAAACCTTTAAAACCTAGTAACAATGCATCTTATTTTTCCATCTTCTGATGTGATTGCAGTACATGAACTAGTCCTCCAGTGACAGCCTTGTATATTACATGTCCAGATAAAGGGGCGGCAGTAACTGGACAATTGTTAGAGTGCCTCTGTAATATCATTGCATCCTAATGAACAGATCTGCCAATGTCCTGTTGGTGGAGGTAGAGTTGCTTCATGCTGTGTTGTAGCTGGTTACATATTTTTTTATCATGTCTCTTGAGACTTGTGGTCTGACACAGGTATGTGAAATATATTCTGGATTGATCTTTCTGTTGGCGTTTACCGTGTATGGACCCAATTATCTTTTGTGCTTTAATGTACTTCCAGACAGAGGCACTATACGTTCTACATATCTGAAGAATATGTGTGGCCTTACTGTGCTCCCGGGATAGAGGAGACCAAAGTGTGTCCTCCTTGAATAGTCTGCATGAGTTCATTTTTCTAATCTGAGCTTTAATAAAACCCATATGCCCAGAATTAGAGGGCTTAGCCTTCATCTGAAACCTCTGGGCTACTTTCTACTTCTTGTGTTCTGTGCAGGTTCTAATCCTCTCTGGCGTTTACTCTTGTTATTTCACCCTTTCTCCTGTGGTTCAGAAAGATGGCTGAGGTTCCAAGCCAATCATTGCTGTGCAATGGGAAGCACGCAGAGCTTTGTGCAACCCAGCCATGGGACTTACAGTGGACCACTTAACTCAAAGATATTCACTCTCCAAACAGTACTTTCTACCTGATTTTAATATTATCCATGAAGCATTCCACTGGAGACCTGATTCCTTGCTTGATAATGCAGAAGCTGAGACGCTGTTTGTTTAGCTTTATTTTTAATTAAGTTTGTTCTGTATAAACAAAATTGAAGTACAATAAAGTTCAGTGTTTCGTTTTTCTTTTTTTTTCACATAGATACATAATTACACTTAGGAACACTAAGGCTCTTTATTTTCTTAATTTGACAATTGTATTAAGATATCTTCTGAAATGCACCTACCAAATGCTTGAGCATCCTTAAAAATAAAAATGAAGATAGAAGATTATTGCAAGGTCTGTAGAAATCGTGCCATCTTCTATAGCAAGTTGCCATAATAACCCTTGATGAAAGCCTGTCGGAGGTTTGTATTGTAGTCCGTGGCTTCTCTTGACACCTGGTGCTGATCAAACGTGAATTGCAACCTGCATTTGTATTGCAGCAAACACTATACTCATAGGTTTGTTTTCCATTATTAATATAGTCTAATATTCTATGTAAAAATATAGATCTATTGATTTTTCCTTTCTTATATTTATAATGTCACAAAAGCGACCAGTGTAGTGTTGAAGTTAAGTATATTATGTAGTGGACATTTCTAAAGCATAGACAAAGAATGCAGGAGGGATTGCAGTCTAATGTGGAGGAGGACGAATGTAATAATGTCTGATGCGAGTTGGCAGGAGGGGGTATATGAGTACGAGTGATCTGGATGGATAAATAAGCCAGCATGAAGGTGATTTTGGTGTTGCAAATCAGAATCATCATCATTCATTTATATAGCACCAGCAAATTCCGTAGCGCTTTACAAATGGGGATAAACACAGTAATAAACAGTACTGGGTAAGACAGACAGAGAGGTAAGAGGGCCCTTCTTGGAAGCTTACAATCTATAGATAGTTTGAGGTATATATTTCATACCTGCAATAAAACATGCAGAGATTGTCACCTGTGTTAATCAAGTTAAACTCTGGTTTTAACTCCAATCATTTGACTTCAAAAGATGACTTTAAAATCAGGAAAGTAAAGCAGGTTTTACCATTAGCAGGCTTGCTCAGGCCTGTTGTAGTATACCAAACCAACAATGGGCTGCTGCTGCTGGACTAGTCAATACAATTAGCAAAACAAAGGTTTGGAGGGAGAAGAAAAATAAAATTCTTGCAGTAATGAATGTGTAAGCAATTCAACAAAAACCAACACACCCAAATCATGCAGTAAAGACAGCCATCATTTGGTGGATAGAGCATGAGATTGCCTGCTCGACATAAGACACTTTTGAGTAGAGATGCCTGGGCACGGTTCTCTGAAAACGAAACCCACCCGAACTTGGGGGATCCGAGTAGGCTCGTGAGCCGGCTCGGTACTTTCACGCGTCCTCGGATCTGAATCGAGGCAAAAGGTCATTGTTGCGTTGTCGGATCTCGCAGGTTTTGGATTCCATAAGTACCTCCCTCCCCAGGAGATACAGGGGCATTGCTCACACAAAAACGGGTGACTGTACCTTTTTAAGCATTTTTTTGTGATTTTCTGTTAATATGTTTAATTTTCTGACACTTAACACCTAAGAATGCTGTGTTTGCACCTTACATACAGTAACTTCTCGTTTTATTCAAATGTTGTGCCTGCTGTCTCCTTAAAAGAAAACTTAAAAAAAAACAACAATGTTTTGTTTTTGTGTTAACCTGTGGGCAAAATGTAAGTCCTATTAGCAGACTCACATGGCAGAGGAATAAGGCAATCTGCAGAATAGTTTTTTATTTTTATTTTTTTTACTAATAAACATTTATACAAAACATAAGTGAACCCTATTAGTAAATAGCCTATATATGCACACTAATTATGAAAAATGATAATGTAAAAATAAATCAATACATTTGTGTAAATGTTAATTTTTATTTTTTGGGTGGTTTCTGAATTCATTCCGCATTTGTCTGTATTATTACAGCTTCTATTTTAATTATTTAGCGCCACCATGTTGCGCAGAGCTGTGTAGAGAGTATGTAATCATTGGGGAAAACCTACAAGCTCACACAGATAGGGATCTGATTGGAATCGAAACCTATGACCTTCTGATTGCCCGTATTAGATCATTATTTTTGCTGCTGGGCTTACTATTGGCCATTGCTAACTTTCCTAACTGAGCAAATATTCATATAATCTGTTTTATGTCTTATTCTCCTGATAAGTGTTTGATTAATTGTACTACTTCTGGGATGATCAGGGTTTAATCCTGGCAATATGCATGCAGGTTACAGTAATAAACTGGTTAAGAGGAGGTAACAGATAAATCTACATGTTGTATTCGCTTTCTGTGGCAATTTGAAAACACATTACCACAGGAGTTGAAAACCTTAACATTTTTGTTTTTTTGTGAAGATTAATTCTAGAGGCAACTGAATACAAACTAAGGGGCTTATATCCCATTATAGGGAACTTGGTGTAGGGTTGCACAATATAGTTTGCAGGCTCCATAAAGCTGCTGGAGATGGTCTGTTCTCTTCATTACAGAGTCTGTAACACAGAATATAAGACTGCAGTCTGACCTGGTGTTCTGTTTGCATCAGTTGTCAGAGGGAAATAATCTCCCTCAACTACACAAAGCAGAGAAACACTCACTCACCCTGAAACGTTCATTTTTGTTCTGGTCAGCTTTCAGGGTTCTTTGTCCCCCCCCCCCCAATATAGTTCACTTTGTTTTAAGTCTTGTTCCATTAATTCAGATTGTGTAGTTAACTGCAGCTAAAGGTACAGTTGGGTTGTCTCTGATCTCACTCACTCAATCCCAGTTGGATGACAAATTGTCTGGGGAGGGAGGTGGTGGTGCAAACTCTTTACCTCGTCCTGTGGAACGCGTAGGGTCTGCAACACGTCAGTAGCACAGTGTAGTCTACTCCCTACGGCAGTGTCACTGTTAAAATGTCAAGGCTGATATACAGGACCAGAAAAAGAAAACTAACCTTCTCTTAAACGATTACAAAAGTTTCCATTAATTCAGATTTGATTTAAGAGTTTTATGCCAGACATGACACATCCAGTTTTTTTGGTATCTGCTTCTTCCAGAAAGAAATAATTGCCTCATTAATATATACTGAAAATTTACAGTTTCTAAATGTGTGGTATGCTACTGACTTGCCATCAGTGCCTGCCGTCTGCGCCAGAGACTGAGGTAAAGTCATTGTTTTGTTTTTAACCACTTTCCTGCTCGTGATCTGCATTTTTGTGGGTTTTTATTTCTTTCAGATACATATTTTTACCTTTTTTTTTTTTTTTCCACATTAATTTATTTATCTTGCTGCCTTTTTGTTTTCATTAGTGCTTTGGGTTAGCGCAGTAACGGATGGCTCGTTGCCACGATGATATCACACTTTTCCAGGATTGATGTCACTACGTTGCACTGGCCAAGTTCTAATAATTCCGCCAGCCGTGAACCCTTGCTACAGGCATGTGTTTGATAGGTAAGGTGAGAGACCGTCTCTACAATGATGGGTGTTTATGAAGAAATGTTTATTGTTGGGCTTTCTTTGTTGTTTCACCCCTGGCAAACTTGGGGCGGACAAGTCTCTCCACCTTCTGTGAAATGCCAACCGAGTGGTAGACGTGATTTTGGAGTACAGAGGTATAATGAACCTAGAAGTATTGGACTCCTCTTTTTTCCCCCCTCGCCTCCCACATATTTCTACTCTCCGAAAACTGGACCCCTTGTTCTACACATGCCCTGTTAGTTAATGTGACAGTTCTCTGGTGTTAGGAGACAGTTTATTTTTCCCACCAGGCTGTTTATTTTAGAGAAAATGTAAAGTAGCCAGCAGCAGACACTGATCCTTTTGAGTTGGGGCCTCTCTTGGTTTGAACTCTTTGTGCCCTTCAGGAGATTTTGCTGGCTTTATTACAGATCCCAATCACAGACTAAGCCAAATCTATAACCTCAAGCATGCGGCTCTGAATTGTGGGATTTGTAGTGGTCCCTTTTTTTTTTCCTGTGGAATTCTGTTAACCCCTTTGCATCCACATGTGTGTAGAAATCATGCCGTAGAGATGCTTTGCAAGCGCTGTAAACGCGACAGTTGTATATTGGTCATAAAAACAACTATTTCATTTGTGGACACAGTTTTACTGAAATACACGGTGAGGTCAGAGCTTAGCTGGACCTGCAGACCATAACGTTCTTGTTAGCCAAGATACTTTGCTGCAGTCAGATCTTGCACTTCTTTTGTAGACGGCAATACCTTTATAAGAGCTTTCACACGGACCCAAGCAGGCAGTCTTTCATGTAGAAAGTGTCTCTGCATAAGAGACACCCCCATGGAAGAAGGATATTGGAGTATACTAGAAGATACAAGGTAGATAAGGCTGAAGGCAAAATAAAAACTATGGGGCATATTCAATTAAGGCGGCACATTGCAGCTATGCATATAAAGTGTCATCACAGATTTTCCTTGGCAACCCTATGGGGGACCAAGGGAAATCTGCGATGTTGCAGTAATGTAAAGTGCCTTTGGATCCGTTCTGGTTGAGTTTAATGGACCGCTCCCGCGGAACGAGCAACTGTACTTTTGTTTACTTTGCTGTTTTGTGGCGTTTAGCCACTCTTCATACGCAGCCTAGTACTCAGTACTTTGTAAATACTGGTCATGAAGTCTATCAGGGATGTCACTAGCTCCTAGTGAACTGATGGGCTGCATTTTCATGAATAAAAAAAAAATTCCCTCCACTATAGATAACATGTTATTTTAATACCAGGATTGTAATGTTTGGTATATATTTTGCCAGACTCATGTTTAGAAAAAGTTAAAACATCTAACAAATCCGATCACAATTATCTTTGTTTCTATTTATAACTATATCCCAGCAAGGTTGTCGATGTCGTAGATATTTCTAATCCCTTTATTATTTATCTAGGATGCAGACATCCAGTATCTTCTTAAAACCTGTTTTCTGACCACCTCCATAAGCACTGCTTAGCACCATGTCCATTGTCCTGCAGTTCAGTGTAATAGCAGTAGAGGACACTGCAGTCATTTAGCTGTGTCTGGAGTTTGCTGTTGCAAATTACTGTAACTTGTGTTGACTAATAGAAAAAAAACAAAACCTAATCATCAAACAGCATTTTAATCCAGAGAGAAAAATCACTTTTTTATTTGGGACAAATATCTTCCTGCTGTGTAAGCAGTCGCGCTGAGTGAGGGGTGTGTGAGTTTATACAAGCATGATAAAAGCATCATTTTCTATGACTTGACTCCAGAAACAAGAACAATGAAACTATATGGGTCCTGTTTATATATGATACAAGACATTGGTTGCTAAGGATTTACTTTACATTTTTTGGTTTTTAGCCCCAAACAAAAAAATTGGCAGGGCTAATTTCATTGATTTACACATCAGGAAATAGTTTTAATGTTGAATTATATGTGGTGCATTGTTTTAGTATGTGGACATGTAGAGTGCATAGAGCAAGGTGTACAATTCAAAGGTGCTTATAAAACAGATTTTAAAGCCCTGAGTTTACTATATATTATTACTACTGCACAGCGTTCGATTAATGATTTAGGCTGTAGCTCCATAAACCTCTAATTCCATCACAGGGTATTATTTTATCCCCATTAATGTATATAATTACTGTCAGCTATCTAATTTTTGTACTAAGTATACATCTACAATAAAGTTTATGCCTGACTGATATTAGGCCGAATTCTGGTGTGTCAAAAACAGATCTAGACATATATAACCACCTTTTATGTATCTGAAAGCTGCGATGGCAGAGCCACTACAAGCCTCCTTAGTGTTTTATCTTCAGTATAACACATATGAGCATGATTACCAGATCATCCATGTAAAACGTCATATAAATGACTTTTAGTTCTCAAAAATGACACATGGGGGTAAATGTATCAAGTTGAGAGTTTTCTGGCGGGTTTGAAAAACCAATCAGATTCCAGCTATCATTTATTTAGTACATTCTACAAAATGACAGCTAGAATCTGATTGGTTGCTATAGGCAACATCTCCACTTTTCAAACCCGCCGGAAAACTCTCAGCTTTATACATTTACCCCATGGTCTACGGCCGCGTTGCGGTTAGTGAAAACGCATGTCTCAGCTTGTTATAATACTGACTTGTATCTGAATTAATTGCAATAAAGTTCTGCTCATGGTGTTTTTCTTATGTATTCAGGTTTTAAACGACCGTCCAAGCAGCCATACTACAAGGTACATAACTGAAAAATGTTAGTATTTCTCTAACAACTGATATGTAGCTTGTTACCTTCGGTTGAATTAGAAAATGTAACTTCATGGTAACTGGTCACATATCTATGGGAAGAACTATATAGCTTTTGTGGTGTTCTAGAAATGAATGATTACTGCAGCCACTAAGCTCACTTTCTCCTGCACACTTCCCGTTGATCTGTCGGGTAGCATGCGTTTTGCAGTTACCAGCAAGAACTCTCTGAAACTGGATGGACTCTGCCAACTCCTGACCCTACCGTACCCGTACTTTATAACTATCCTTGTTTATTCCTCCTGCCTCTACCCAGAGCTCCACCTACAATGTAAATGTCAGGCTTGGGCGGTGACTGTCACACTTATAATGGAGCTGGCATTCTGACAGCTCTAGAGATTTCTTTATTAGAACTCCTGTATGTCACAGATTTGAATAAACCTTTGAAAGAATTAAAGTGGACTTTTCATATCCATTAAGGAACTGAGAGTTTTTATTTGGTGATTTTGCTGTAATCAGTGTTCGATATACATACCTTGTGCAAGTTCAAATCTTTAGCTACACTTCAATGTTTACTGAGCAAAATCTCTGCAGCACTCTGAACAGAGTCCCTTATTGTTAGTCACTGACTATCTGCTGTAAGTCAGCATTCATTCTACAAACTCCATCTCCTTGAGATACGTTGACACCAACATCTTCCTGCACCAGGCTCTGCTCTGGGGGGGACCTGTCCTTCCACTCCCTCCTGTGGCTTCCCACTTGCCTTCATTCCGTACCAGTCACTTGCAGCCTATTTTCATTTAATGCTATCACACAAGTTGGCAGGTTGCTGCCTTCCACAAGATCAGGAAACTTGTCTCGTAAAATACTCTGTAGTTGTTGAGATAATCAGTATGTTCACAGCTGAACAGCGACAGCTGAACAGCTAGATTGTGCAAAACCGGGTACACACAGATATGCAAGAGAATGAATATAAAGAGTGTTCTGACCCTAGTGAAACACACCTAAAACAACTGGCAAATGTTAGTCTCTCCAGGTTGGTTGTTTTTATATGTATAGTCAATAAAAAAAAATCCTGCTTAATTAACTTTATTTTGCATACTATGTATTTTTACTTTTTTTATATTTTAGGACCATGTGGTCTATAGAACATTAAGGTTCATCTACAGCTTGACATCACATTGCTGTTGAAGGCTTTATGGTGTAAAGTGTTTCAGGACCTGCTTGTTCAGGAAGTTTCCAGAAATACACAGCGTGCCTGAATAATTATTGGCGATTTCATCATCATCATCATCATCATCATCATCATCAACATTTATTTATATAGCGCCACTAATTCCACAGCGCTGTACAGAGAACTCACTCACATCAGTCCCTGCCCCATTGGGGCTTACAGTCTAACACACAGACAGACAGAGACAGACAGACACGGGTCAATTTGTTAGCAGCCAATTAACCTACCAGTATGTTTTTGGAGTGTGGGAGGAAACCGGAGCACCCAGAGGAAACCCACACAAACATGGGGAGAACATACAAACTCCTCACATATAAGGCCATGGTTGGGAATTGAGCTCATGACCCCAGTGCTGTAAGGCAGATGTGCTAACCACTACGCCACCGTGCTGCCAATATATAATAGGGTTCCTTAAGTATAACATACTTAACATTGCACAGGATGATGCATTTTTTTTAAGCTTGCTCAATGCTGCTTTATCACTTTAATCATACTTGCCAACTCTCCAGGAATGTCTGGGAGACTCCCGAAATTTGGGTAGGTCTTCCGGACTCCCAGGAGAGCAGGCAAGTATCCTGCAAACGGCAACTTGCTGTAAAAATGAAACGATTCGCAGTGAATAGCGTAATTTTAGCCCCGCAACAAAAACGGCATTTTGTCGCCGGGGGGGGGGCAAAATGCCGCGATCCACTGCCCGGGATCTCCCTGAATGAATTTTTAAAAGGTTGGCAAGTATGCCTTAAATTTTACTAACCTGTTGATTTCCCTACCTGGAGCCCTGAGGTTGCCTTGTGAAGCCCAGGGCTCCTCCAGTTATCTAATACACAGGTAAATCTGTTTTGTATGCATTTTAGAGTGATAGTGGGGGGAAGACGCAATCTTTAGATTGCAGCTCCTGATTGGTCCTTCCGCTCATAGCCACACTCCGCAGACCCAGCTTTCTGCGAGGGCTGGGAGAAGAAGAATGGAAAATTGGGAGCATGGAGCAGCCACCTGGGCTTTCAATTAGCCAAATCATCAGGTTACTAACATTTAGGTGCAGCTTTAACAGTTTGTAAGAGTAACCACTAATAACACACACACACACACACACACACACACACTCACACACACTCTCTGTGGGGGAAGAGATGTCATTTTTTAAAAGTAATATAGATTAAGTAATGGATATCTTGCTGTTTACGTCACTATTATTAACCAGAAGATAAACTGCACATTGGGCTGGCTGGCGGTCTTTTGAAAGCTATTCAGAAAGGAAAAGTAGACCGTGAGTTGTAAACTTGTGGGCATGTTCAGTCAGTGAAACGTTTGCAGATAGTATGTGATAATTAGACTTTCCTGCAGATTTTCTGTCTCCAGATAGATCCTGTACTTGTAGGGGCAGCTTTCCCCCAGACAGGCAGATACAAAGGAGGTGTTCCTGGGATGTGTCTGTACAGGAAGGATCCCCTCTCTCAGCCTCCAGATTTATGAGGTAATGTGTAGCAGGAGCCCAAGCACCTTTCAGCCATAGCTTAAGGGAGTGGGGAGAAGGCAGGGGAGTATCTGTAATGTAAATCTGTGGAGACAATATTGAGTTACTTAGCAGTTATGTGTTTTTTATAGAGATGGTCACTGACCCCCGTGTTTTGGTTTTGGATTCGGTTTTGGATCTGGATTACCGTCGTGTTTTGGTTTTGGTTTTGGTTTTGCAAAACCTCCATTGCGTGTTTTGGTTTTGGTTTTGGTTTTGTTTGGTTTTGTTTTGCTATTTTTTGGGAAAATCCATGTTTTTGGGCCTAAATTAACCCAATTTAGTGCTCCAACTGTTTTAGAGACAAGTAATCTAATTGTTGAGGTAATAAATCATCCCAAAAAACAGTTTAATTCTTCGTTGGTAGGCCTATTCTACACACAAAACAGATTGTCTTCCTCTCCATCTATGCATATTGGCAATGCAGCCATCGTCTTTGAATGTATATTACACCCTACACTTATAGTTAAATATGTAAAGAAATGGAAAAAGCCAGTTTGGTTTCTGTCTCTCAAGGCCCCCCTCCACTTGTATAAAATACCAAAAAATTCAGCCATTATAGACTGTACAATATTAATTGACATGGAGAAAGCCAGTTTGGTTTCTGTCTCTCAAGGCCCCCCTCCACTTGTATAAAATACCCAAAAATTCAGCCATTATAGACTGTACAATATTAATTGACATGGAGAAAGCCAGTTTGGTTTCTGTCTCTCTAGGCCCCCCTCCACTTGTATAAAATACTAAAAAATTCAGCCATTATAGACTGTACAATATTAATTGACATGGAGAAAGCCAGTTTGGTTTCTGTCTCTCTAGGCCCCCCTCCACTTGTATAAAATACTAAAAAATTCAGCCATTATAGACTGTACAATATTAATTGACATGGAGAAAGCCAGTTTGGTTTCTGTCTCTCTAGGCCCCCCTCCACTTGTATAAAATACTAAAAAATTCAGCCATTATAGACTGTACAATATTAATTGACATGGAGAAAGCCAGTTTGGTTTCTGTCTCTCTAGGCCCCCCTCCACTTGTATAAAATACTAAAAAATTCAGCCATTATAGACTGTACAATATTAATTGACATGGAGAAAGACAGTTTGGTTTCTGTCTCTCTAGGCCCCCCTCCACTTGTATAAAATACTAAAAAATTCAGCCATTATAGACTGTACAATATTAATTGACATGGAGAAAGCCAGTTTGGTTTCTGTCTCTCTAGGCCCCCCTCCACTTGTATAAAATACTAAAAAATTCAGCCATTATAGACTGTACAATATTAATTGACATGGAGAAAGACAGTTTGGTTTCTGTCTCTCTAGGCCCCCCTCCACTTGTATAAAATACTAAAAAATTCAGCCATTATAGACTGTACAATATTATGAAAAATGGACAAAGCCAGTTTAGGGTCACTCTGTCTATGACACCCTACCCTTAAGGATAAATTGCCCTAACAGCAGCCTTTCAAGATGGTATGTGATATGGAAATGCCACAAGTCCCTTTCCTCTTTGGGGGTAGATTGCACCCTACACTTACATAGAAAGTTTTAAAAAGATGTTATCGGCATCATCTTCAGCTTCATCCTCACCCTCATCAGTGTTATCGTCATCATCACAGACTATCAATTCATCGCCGCTTGAATCCGCCATTAGAGAACAGTCAGTGCTTGCATGTCTTGGATGGTGAAGGCCTTCCTCGTGGAAGATGTAGTTCATTTTTATAAACATCATTTTCTCCACATTTTTGGGAAGTAACCTTCTACGGCGATCACTGACTAAGTTCCCTGCTGTGCTGAACACTCGTTCAGAGTACACACTGGAGGGTGGGCAGCTTAGGTATTGCAAAGCAAGTTTGTACATGGGTTTCCAAATAGCTTGCTTTTCTTCCCAGTAAGGAAAGGGACTGTCTGACATTTCCATATCAACTACCTCTTGAAAGTAATCCTCCACCATCCTTTGCATGTTTATACTCATATTGGATGGACTTATGGGCAAAGTGACACTTTTTTTTGAAAAATCCTTCAAACCAGCCCAGATGTTAAATTGTTCTCGTCTGCCCCCTGTGTCTTCCCTGCTTCTTTTTTGGAAATTTAATTTTTTACGAGCAACAGCTTGAGAAAGTGAAGGAGGACACGTCGTCAAGCCGAGGCCCAGTTCAGCGGCCAACTTGCTGAGCAATAGCTCCTTGCAAAAGTTCACATCTCGCTCATTTACAAGTAAAGACTCAATGTAGGTTTTAAACCTTGGATCAAGCACAGTGGCCAAAACGTACTGATCCGAGTTCAAGATCTTAATAACTCGAGGATCATTGTGAAGCGAATTAAGTACTTGATCGACAAGGCCAACATACTTTGCTGAATTGCTTGCTTTCAGCTCCTCCTTCATTTTCTCAAGCTGCTTTTCCAATAGTCTAATTAAAGGAATGACTTGGCTCAAACTAGCAGAGTCTGCACTGACCTCACATGTCACAACTTCAAATGGTTTCAGCACCTTGCACAGCACTGAAAGGATTCCCCACTGTGCAAGAGTGAAATACATCCCCCCTCCTTTCCCAATGTCATGACTTGTGCAATATGCTTGGATGGCTTTGCGCTGTTCCTCCATCCTCTGAAGCATGTACAGGGTGGAATTCCACCGAGTTACCACCTCTTGCTTAAGTTGGTGGCAGGGCAAGTTAAACTGCTCTTGGAGCTGCTGTAATCTCCTACATGCTGTGGCTGAATGCCTGAAATGGCCTGAAATTTTACGGGCCACCGAAAGCATCTCCTGCACCTCACGGTTGTTTCGTAGGAAGCTCTGCACCACCAAGTTGATGGTGTGAGCAAAACAGGGAATATGTTGGAAATCACCCAGCTGTAATGCTCGCACTATATTGTTGGCGTTATCTGAAATGACATACCCTGGGGAGAGTCCGAGTGGTATAAGCCATGCATCAATCACATCTCTCAGTTTGCGTAACAAATTGTCAGCCGTATGCCTGTTAGTGAAGCCGGTGATACAAAGAGTGGCCTGCCTGTGACAAATGTTACGTAGTGGTGTACATGCTGCTGCTGTTCCTGCTGGTGAAGGTGAATGACCAACCCAGTGGGCTGTCACAGTCATATAGTCTTTGGTTTGGCCACTTCCACTTGTCCACATATCTGTGGTTAAGTGAACAGTGGGCAGAATGGCATTTTTCAGCGCAATCTCTACATTTTTACACACTTTTTGGTATAGTTGTGGAATAGCTTTACGGGAGAAATGGTGTCGCGATGGAATTCTGTAACGCGGACACAAAACCTCAATTAACTGTGAAAAACCAGCTGCGTTTATGGTGGAGATTGGACGCAGATCTAACACTAACATTGCAGCCATGGCGTCTGTGATTCGCTTGGCGACTGGGTGACTGCTGTCATATTTGCTTCCCCTCGCAAAGGATTGTTTCACAGTTAATTGCTGAAATGTAGGACTGCTCATTTTATTCACCTGCCTCTGGGATGACGATTCACCCCCAGCAGCAGCAACAGCAGCAGCAGGACTAACGCTTTCTTCAGAGGAATCAATAATAGTGCCGGAGTCATCCAGCCTTAAGTGGGATGCCGGGCTAACTCCGAGCGCTACTGAGGATATTGATGAGGATGGTGTGGTGGGTGTATTTTGTGGCCGTCGGTATGTCGGTGAGCGGAGGGTCTTAGCTGATGAGGGAGTGCTTGTATTCTTTTGGGAAGAACTTTCAGCTTTTCCCAACACTTTGCCATGAACTCTCGTTAAATGGCGTAACATAGACGAGGTTCCAAGATGGTTAAGGTCCCTCCCTCGACTGACTGTGGCTTCACATACACTACAAATGGCTATACAATTGTTGTCTGGATTTGGGTAGAAATAATTCCACACATAAGAAGTGGATTTTTTTGTTTTATGCCCAGGCATGACAATGGCCTTTTTCTTGTCACGTGCCAGAACTGCTGCCACTGGTGCAGGACTTACACAAACAACCTCATCCTCATCAACATCCTCATTAGCGCCCTCGTCGCCTACACAAATCTCCCCCTCATCCTCTTCTAATTCCAAAGTGGCATCCTCAATTTGGGTATCACCGGCTACACTCGGGCTATTAAGGCACACATCAGCAGAATGCTCACGATTAGACATCCCACTGTTGGATGGACTCTCCACAGGGATTGTTGTCATTTGTGAATCAGAGCAAATATTCTCCTGTAATGCCTCACTGGTATCTTGCAGCTCAGCTTTGACGCGTAACAGTAGTTGTGCACCAATTGTAGGCTGGGTAACTTTTTGGGATCTGCCACTAATAGCCAAAGGTGAAGGCCTCATTCTCTCTTTGCCACTGCGTGTGTAGAATGGCATGCTTGCAATTTTTTTTTTATCGTCACTTAACTTTTGCTCAGTTACACTTCGTTTTCGCTTCAATACAGTAAATTTTTTTTTGGTTTTTGTTTTTTGCACTAATTTGAAAACACTCTGTTGTTTGACATCGCCTTGGCCAGATGACGTACTGGGAACACTAACATCAGGACTGGTGACAGAACCTGGTTGCTCATTTAGATCATATGTGGACTGCTTTGAATCCATTGCGTAGATACTGCTGACAGATATGACTTTTGACAGCCAGAAATATTAATGCACAATTAGAGAGGACACCCCAAAAACACTGAGGAGTGCTAACATTTATTGAGTAGATACTGCTGACAGATATGACTTTTGACAGCCAGAAATATTAATGCACAATTAGGGAGGACACCCCAAAAACACAGAGGAGTGCTAAAATTTATTGAGTAGATACTGCTGACAGATATGACTTTTGACAGCCAGAAATATTAATGCACAATTAGAGAGGACACCCCAAAAACACTGAGGAGTGCTTAAAATTATTGAGTAGATACTGCTGACAGATATGACTTTTGACAGCCAGAAATATTAATGCACAATTAGGGAGGACACCCCAAAAACACAGAGGAGTGCTAAAATTTATTGAGTAGATACTGCTGACAGATATGACTTTTGACAGCCAGAAATATTAATGCACAATTAGAGAGGACACCCCAAAAACACTGAGGAGTGCTTAAAATTATTGAGTAGATACTGCTGACAGATATGACTTTTGACAGCCAGAAATATTAATGCACAATTAGAGAGGACACCCCAAAAACACTGAGGAGTGCTAACATTTATTGAGTAGATACTGCTGACAGATATGACTTTTGACAGCCAGAAATATTAATGCACAATTAGGGAGGACACCCCAAAAACACAGAGGAGTGCTAAAATTTATTGAGTAGATACTGCTGACAGATATGACTTTTGACAGCCAGAAATATTAATGCACAATTAGAGAGGACACCCCAAAAACACTGAGGAGTGCTTAAAATTATTGAGTAGATACTGCTGACAGATATGACTTTTGACAGCCAGAAATATTAATGCACAATTAGGGAGGACACCCCAAAAACACAGAGGAGTGCTAAAATTTATTGAGTAGATACTGCTGACAGATATGACTTTTGACAGCCAGAAATATTAATGCACAATTAGAGAGGACACCCCAAAAACACTGAGGAGTGCTTAAAATTATTGAGTAGATACTGCTGACAGATATGACTTTTGACAGCCAGAAATATTAATGCACAATTAGAGAGGACACCCCAAAAACACTGAGGAGTGCTTAAAATTATTGAGTAGATACTGCTGACAGATATGACTTTTGACAGCCAGAAATATTAATGCACAATTAGAGAGGACACCCCAAAAACACTGAGGAGTGCTTAAAATTATTGAGTAGATACTGCTGACAGATATGACTTTTGACAGCCAGAAATATTAATGCACAATTAGAGAGGACACCCCAAAAACACTGAGGAGTGCTAACATTTATTGAGTAGATACTGCTGACAGATATGACTTTTGACAGCCAGAAATATTAATGCACAATTATGGGGGACAACCCAAAAGCGCTGGGGAGTGCCAAATATGAAGAAAAAATAATAAACCTCTATCCTCCTCTCTGCACTAGCGATTTTGGTTAGAGCAATTGCAAGAACAATATTGTATTCTTTCTCTGTCCCTGCTCTAATTAGCCTATGACTACACCCTGCTCTCTCCCTCTGTCAAATGGCGATGGATTGCTGTGGAGGCGTGTATTTATAAAGTTGAAGTATCGCGAGAACCGAGTCCCGAGATCCGACGACGTCACAATGACGTTCGGCCTCGATTTGGATTCGGAATTGGCGGGAGAGTACCGAGCTGCTCAGCTCGGTACTCGGATACCCAAAGTTCGGGTGGGTTCGGTTCTCGGAGAACCGGACCCGCCCATCTCTAGTTTTTTATGTCTTTGATACATTCACATATACAAAGATGATGCATAGAAGTAATATGTAGAGTAGAAGCTGTAAATTATATTCCCAATATATTACTACAGATATGAGTCATTGTAGAAAAGTCTAAGGGAACCTGTGGCTCTCTATAATTCCCATCATTCGCTACTAGCCACAGCTCATAGCTCCACAACCACAGGAGAGCCATGGCTGACCTGAGCCATTTCAGACCATGTGACTTCTGTAATGTCATTCTGCATTTTATAGGTAAATAAAATGTTGAGTTGACTTATGTTACAGATAAGCTATACTTCTCTAAAGTAACAAATTTTGTTCCACTTTTTTTTGGTTATATATTTCTAAGGCATCAGCAGACAAAGCAGATGGTCTATCAATGTGTTAAAATAAAAATAAAGAAATACTCTCCCCTTCGTAACTGTTTAGTTATTGACTCTGCAGAAGGGTGGGTGGCTATAGGACTTCCACATTGCAATTCTCTGTCTGAATTTGCCAGATTTGCATCAACTTGTTTGCAGTTCTCAAATACTGCAACGTGTAACACAAATGTTGGGATGATACAGAATAGTTGCCAACATTTTAAAATAATTTCCAGGGAAATTTTGCTGTTACTTTACACCTAAACTCTTCTGTCTAGCCGAGCCTTGGAGCACCACGATCCCCAACATAAGGTGTTACTGAATCTGATTATAATGCACCTATTTTTTATTTTGAATCCCCTTTTCAATAAATCATACTTGCCCACTCTCCCGGAATTCCCAGGAGGCTCTCGAATTTCGCGGAGTCCTCACGGACTCCTGGAAGAGTAGGCAAAGCTCCCGCGTTTGCCGAAATTCATGGCATTGAATGGAGGGGAGGGGCTTAATCATGTGATCAAGCTCCGCCCACTCCATTAAATGCCATGAATTTAGACTTTTTATGGTGGAGATGGGGCTATGGTGACGTGATAATGTTACTACCTCCTCCTCCTACCCCATGTCACATGACTTCTCCCCCGGATCTCCCGGGGGAGAAATCTTAAAAGTTGGCATGTATGCAATAAATATTATAGTAACAATTAAAATAATTGCATCTAATATTTCAGAAGAGGTATTTTATTTTGCATTTCACCAGTATTAAAAAATAAGCAGGGACTATAGGCTGGATTCATTAAGGAAAGTACTCTTTTTTTTTTTTTTTTTTTACTTAAGTTTTCTCCTGGACAAAACCATGTTACAATACAAGGGGCACAAATTAGTTTTTTATTTTGCACATAAGTTAAATACTGGCCTTTTTCCCTAAATCAACTTCAAATTGCAGTGTACAAATAAGCTATCAAGTATTTGTGTGCTACATGAAAAAACAGCCAGTATTTAACTTATGTGCAAAACAATAAACTCATTTGCTGCCCTTGCATTGTAACATGGTTTGTCCAGAAAACGTACTCAATTTCTTGCTTAACTTCCTTATTGAATCAGGCCCTATGTATTTAATTTTAATAATGCATGCTATAAAATCAGATCTTTAGGACCATGTGTCCCAGAGAATATTGAGGTTCCTCTAAAGACTGACATTATGGGGTAGATTTACGAAAACTTTTAAAAAAGGAAATGTGAAGTGCATAGTTATTGGTGACGGGTAGGTTTCCTAAGTATGCTACATAACATACTTATTGTTAATAAATACATTTTGTTTTATTTATTTCAGGGTAAATTTATATTTGTGGGGGGTTTTTACATGAAAAACCTGGATAATCACATATGTAGGATGCTATTAATGACTACCGTACATAAAGTGCAACTGTAAAAATGTATTTAATTGCAAACATACCGTATTTCCCCATGTATAAGACGCACCTCAATTTTGGGGCCCAAAATTTAAATAAAGATGTATTACAATAAGTTACTGAAGCAGAAGGCTTGTCTGGTTGTGATTTTAGTGAGAGATCTCACATCAGGTCTAGAGGAGCAGAATTTACAATAAAGTCCCACATTCAGTTACAGAAAGGCAGTGCTGATGCACAGCGCTGTACATACCATACTACATGCTGGGCTAAATTATCGGCAGTCAGCGGAGACTGGGAGGCGCCTGAATGACCTGATGGTCTTTTTACCTGAAACTGGCAGATCTGTTCACAACAGGGGTCATCTGGGCTCAATTATCGGTGGTCAGCGGAGCTGCCGGTCACGTGACTGACAGCTTCGATACATCAGAGACTGTGGGAGGCGCCTGAAGGTCCTGCAAGCGCAGATCTGTTCAGCGGGGACTCCTCTCTCATAACCTCACACCAGGGATCATCTTCTTCATTCAGGTAAGTAGCGCTGGCAGTGTATAAGACGCACCCTTTTTTAGACCCAAAATTTGGGGGGAAAAGGTGCGTCTTATACATGGGGAAATACGGTATGTTCTGGTATGTATACCCCACCGTCATCACTATCAGTCGGCACTTACATCTGCCCTGTGCAAGTGCTACGGTTGCAAATCACGTACCTGGAAGATGCCCAGAGCTTGAATTGGATGGATGTGCGAGCGCTGGATCGTGACCCGCCCTTACTATACATTGCCTACATGCATACGCCCCTTCCTTCCCCAGTTACACCCTTTAAATCTAAGTTGTTGGACGTGTCCTTTGCGTTTGAAGATGAAATGCGTTCACTTGCGTATAGTCCATTTCTGAGCAATTTTACATAAAGTACGGCATGTATACGTTTCTGAGCATGCGCAGAGCAATTTTATCGGCATTTACGTTCCTTAATAAATAAGGCCCTATGTATTTTTTATGTTGGCAATAGGTCCAGATATCCACCCTCCTAAAGGTTTGTACAAAGCAACAACTATAGGTAGTGATTTTGTAACTTCCTAATATCACATCTACCAAGCTATGTCTAGTGATAGAAATGGAAACCGTAGCTTCTGCTCTTCTAACCTCGCTGCTGTTTTGTGCACATTAAGCCTCGTTGAAGGGGAACAACCCTGATCTGCCCTTCCTGACATTCTGGAAAAAATTGATCAACTTCCATACTGTAATATATAAGCTTACTTTTGCGTTGCTGTCTGGACAATTGTGAAACGTGTATGGGGGGTCTTGTTTGAGGCAAAGCTTTACGGTCGAAGCATAGAGTGTGTACTGTGTATTGTTGATTTTATTTTTGTATTTTCTCCAATTATACGTCCTTCTTGCACCTCAGTATCCTTGGGATTAAGCCAACACATGTTCCTTCCTCACCCCTTATGTGTGTGTATATATAAATAGAGAGAAGTACAAAGAGAGATTCTGGCTATATACTGTATACACACACTTCTTTCTAGTACCTGATAGGACTCCCTTTCTCAGGCGCGGGCTAGGAGAGGCGTGGCCGGGGGGCAGACAGGCGGCCGCATCATATGACAGGGGATTCGGCCGCGTCATTGATGACGCAGCCGCATCCCCTGTCATGTGATGCGGCCGCCTGTGCGCTGACACGGCCGCATCTGATGTCAGATGCGGCCGCGGGGGGAAAACTATGTTTTTTACATCCGGGGGGCGGCCGGCCTGCCCCCCGACCCTAATAGCCGTCTGACCCAGCGGCCAGCCCGCCCCTGCCCTTTCTTCCCAGAAAAGACTGAATTCAAGGTGCAAGAAAATTAGTTACAGATTCTGGTCCATCTTGACATCTGCAGGATGCATCTGCTGCAGATTTGTCAGCTGCACATTCCTGCTGTGAATTTCCGATTCCACCACATCCCAAAGGTGCTCTGTTGGATTGAGATCTAGAGGTAGATTTACTAAAAATTGTGTTTAGTGGCGGCATTTACTATAGGGCAGTTTGAGACTGAGATGCAAAATGCCTGGTGATGAATGGCAGATTGAAAATATCTAAACCGCAGACGGTTTGGTTAAAACAGCCGTCAGAACCGCCAACAAAAAGACGTTTTTTTTAATACTTGCTTCTGATTGGCTCAAATATGCTGTTTGAGCTATCTGGCCACTCAGAACATAAGAGGAGGCACCATTCACTAATAAATTATTGGGGCAATCAATATTTATTGATGAAAGGGCAAAATTTATCATTTATGGGGGCAAATTTAATTTTTCATTATATGAGGACAAAATGATTGTAATATATAATTGGGGCACTATGAAATGCCACATTGTGCATCATAAATATTTATATCCACCATTAACAATCAAATAGTATTGCCTAATTAATATAATTATATATTCATATTTCCCCCATAATATAGGTCCCCTTAATATAATGAAAAATAAAATTTGCCCCATAAGTTAATTATAAATTAATTGTGCCCCTTATTCAATAAATAATGATTGTGCCAATAATTTATATCTGAATGGCCAGATAGCAAACAGCAGCAGTTTGAGCAATCTCGCCGCTCACAATCACCACTTTTGTTTTGGGCGTTTCTATGGCGGTTTTACAAACCCCAACTTAGTAAACTCGGCTGTTTGTATGTTTATCATTATAAAAATTGGGATGACGATTTGTTAATTGGTGGTTTTTAAAATGTTCATTTTGCCTGTTTTAATGGCAGTTTGGCCTTTAGTTGATCTGGCGGTTTCATCAAACCGCCCTTTAAAACTAGTCCCTAGTGTCTCTGAGTCCACTGAACTCATTGTCAGGGGCAGACTGGGCAGGGGGGCATGTGCCCCCCTGGCCTGTCTCATAGTACCTTGGGCCGGGTCACTGGGCAACCTGCATTTTTTTTCCTTTAAAATAGGCTGCTTTTCCTTCCAAATAGGCTGCTGAATAAAGTCTTACCCCATGGACTCAAACTTGCCATTCCTCCCCTGCTCATTGTCATGTTCGTGGAAGCAACTTGAGATGACATGGCACATTATCCTGCTTGAAGTAGGCATTAGAAGATGGGTAGACTGTGGCCATAAAAACGTGCACATAGTCAGCACCAATACTCAGGTAGGCTGTGACATTTAAACAATGCTCAGTTGTTATTAAGGGTCCTAAATGTATGCACATTAAACATTCCCCACATCACAATAAAACCGCCACCAGCCTTCTCCATTATTACAAGGCAGGTTGGATCCATGGATTCATGTTGTTTTCATTAAATTCCGAGCCTACCATCTGCATGTGCCAACAGATATCCAGATTCATTAGACCAGGCAACGTTTTTCCATCCCTCAACTGCCCAGGTTTGGTCAGCCTGTGGCCACTGTAGTCTCGGTTTCCTGTTCTTAGCTGATAGAAGTGGAACAAGTTGTGGTCCTCTGCTGCTGTAACCCATCCACTTCAAGGTTCGATGTGCTGTGCGTGCAGAGATGCTCTTTTGACACCACTGTTATACTGCATGGTTATTTGTCACCGTCCTGGCAGCTTGAACCTGTCTAGTCATTCTCCTCTGACCTCTCTCATATGCAAGGTGTTTTCTGTCACGGGATGTTTTATGCTTTGCGCACCACTCTCTGTAAATGCTAAAGACTGTTGTGCATGAAAATCCTAGAAGATCAGCAGTTTCTGATATACTCAAACAACCCTGTCTGGCACCAACAATCATTCCACAGTCAAAGTCACTTAGATCACATTTCCTCCCCATTCGGTGTTCTTTTTGCATAACTAATAAACCTCTTGACCATGACTGCATGCTTTTAGGCATTGAGTTGTTGGCACATGATCGACTGATTGGATATTTGCATTAATGAGCAGGTGTACCTATTAAAGTGGCGTGTGTGAGATATATATATATATATATATATATATATTTATATATGAGAGAAATATTTGAATAACTGAGCTGAATAATATATATATAAATAACTGGAGTGTGTATAGCTAAATATGTCCACCATGTTCTTTTTCATAGATATATAGAATTTGATGGCAGATAAGAACCACTTGTTATTCCCATTTTTTACCCTTAAACCTCAAACCCTATTTGATCCATTATTTTTTGTAAGGAAATCATTGTCTATCTCAAGTATGTTTAAATTGCTCTACTGTATTAGCCTCTGCCACCTCTGATGGGAGGCTATTCCTCTTACCCACTACCCTTTCTGTGAAGTAATTTTTCCTCAAATTCCCCCTGAACCTACTTCCCTCCAGTGTCAGTGCATATATCCTCTTGTTCTAATACTTCCTTTGAAGAATGTTTCTCTCCTGTTCCTTGATAAAACCCATGATATATTTGAAAGTTTCTATCATGCCCCCCCTGTTCTCTCCTCTGTTGTCACTTCTTTCCATCAGTTTGTGATGTTAGTAGGGAGGTACGTGCAGAATAGACAGCTTTGGCTCAACAGAAATGCACAGTGTCATTTGATGGGTTCATACACAGGGGCCGTGAATTCACAGTAACTGACATAACTGCAGTATGAACTTTTTGACCTGCATCAGATAGGATTAGGATCTTGTTCTAAAGATATAGGAGGAGCTTCAGTTGTCTGTAATGAAGTTGGAGAGGTTACGTTATACTTTTTATCTGACCTGTAGTGGAAAGTCAACTTAGCACAGAACAATGTATTTTACCTTCATGTTTCATATTTGAAAATCATCAAGCAATAGAATTTATAGTCTAATATCGCGACCGCGTAGAGTTTTGTCAACTGAATATAGTTTTTCCAGTTATTCTCTAGCTCTTATGTGTGTGCTTTATAACATCCCTGCATTTACTGTAAAGGTTAAATGAACAGAAGGACAAATCTGTCATGTATTGTGGTTAGGTTTGTTTTCTTCCATATAGCTTGGAAAACCAGTTGTGGAAGCATATATGATTCTGTCCTCTGCCTATGTTCCCGGAACACCCTTGTACATGATTCAAGGTATTGGGTAAAAGGGATGTTACAGTGTTCCAGAACTTGGAAGTAAACAGGCAAACAATGGGGAGTGTGTTGTGGCCTCACGTGTCGCTAATATTCTTCAATCTGCCTCTGAAAGGACAATAGAGCCGAGACAATAGTGTCTTAGTCCCTTAACACTGGCAGAATGGAGTCCCTGCACTGACTGCCACAAGCTGAACTGAAGGCATACTGTTTGTACATTACTGGTGTTTTTTCCAATAGCACCTACTTATTTGTGTTTATTTATTAATCTTTATATATCACTTACCTTTTACGCAGTGTTTTACAGAGAATATTTAATCATTCAGGTCACTCCCTGCCCTAATGGAGTTTACAGTCTAAGTTCTCTGCCACGTGAACACTTGGCCAAATTAAAACTAGCGTGGTTGTCATTTAAAAGCAGTATACGTTTCGTGCGCTTGCCCACATGTGAACCACACAGCTTCAAGATGCAGCTTTTTCATACAACAATGGATATATTCTTGAAATTGATCTGGGCTTATTACATTTTGCTGGACATTATCAGTGGCATATTATATTTTTTTGTTAACACATCTTCTGACACCTCTTCATCCCTGTATTAAAACAGGAGCCTGTTAAACCCAACACAGAGAGAAGTGAAACCCTGCTCGCAACAAGACCTCAAGAATCAGACTTTTCTAATGTTGACCTAATTATGGGGTTTTGGGGATAAAGATGTGGATAGGGAAGAAAAGGTCATTTATTGGGTTTGACAGCATTACTCTGGTAGGAATTATGATTAACAATAATTATCACTTTGAGTTGCCAGAACAATGGTACATAAATTATACTTCTCCATTTTACCTCTAGTTCAATAAATCACTAAGGCTAAACTTAAAGCCAGTCTCAACATCTATTAGACTAGTTTATAGTATTATCACTACTTCCCTACTTTTTTTTAGCCTTACGGCAGGAGTGTGAGGTGGTGATAGGTGATTAGGAGAGACGAAGGTCATTGACAGAGCACAGTGGGCAAGTAGGGGGTATTTCTTGAAAAGGTTGGAGATGTAGGAAGGGGAGGCATTAAAGACTGCTTTATAAGTGAGAGTAAGCAACTTGAATGGAAAGCCAAAGGAGAGTTTTGCAGAGAGGCACAGCGGAAGAGGAACATCGGGAGAGGAAGATTAGTCACAATGCCGCATTCAGCACAAATTACAGGAGGGACAGACATTTGTCAGGCAAGCCAGAGAGGAGAAGATTGGAATAATCAATAGGTGAGATGACTGTTCAATTGTCCCCTAATTTGTGCTCCTTCACACAGGCACTCAAAACTCACCTCTTCCTCAAAGACTACCAGCCATCCACCTAACCATGCTCGTTCTCATGACCTCTCTCTTCCCAGCCCCTTTTACTAGCTCCACCTGCACTTGATCCCCTCTACTGACTCCCCCTTGTCCCTGTGTCTGTTCGCCCTCCCTCTAGGATGTAAGCTCTTACGAGCAATGCCCTCTTCCCTCCTGACTCTATACATATTCTTCTGCTCCTACTTCACTATAATTACTATGCCTGGAGTTTTGGTATTACTCGTTTATTGTTATGTACTGTTTTCCCTTTATGGTGTCTTGTTTGTGTTGTGTACGACACTGCGAAAATCTTGTGGCGCCTTATAAAGGATAATAATAATAATAATGAAGGTCTTTGTGGCATCCAGAGAGAGGAAAAGGTGAATCTTGGCAGTGTTATGAAGATGGAGGCGACAGAAATGGGCAAGGGACTTGATATAGGGAGTGAAATTGAAGGCGGAGTCAATGTTGACACCCAGTGTGCGTGAGGAACAGGGGAGAGGGCGACACCATCAATCTTAATCGAGATCAAAAGAGGGAATGTGACGCTAATTGGTTGATAAGTGCAGTTTTGGATATATTGAGTTATAGCTTTAGAGTATCATCAGCATAGAGGTAATGTCGTTTGTATGATTGTACACGAATGCTACACAATTTTATACATGAGCATGTTGAGTATTTATTATATTAATAAACATTTAGCCTGTCCTAGATACATTCCTATTAGCGCCAAGGAGGTTCTACTGTATATGTTTACAATTTCTAACATTGCTTCTCATAATAAACATTATTTACACTATATTTAATCTGTTTCACCTATCTTACTGCATGTTAACCTATGCTTATCCTGCGGTGTGCTACAATATTACTGTAATCAAAACAAAAACTGCCAGTGCTACAATTATAAAAATGTCAAATATCACTGGTGGAGTAATCTATATTAAATAGGTACCTAAAACATATATGATGTGATAAATCTACATAAACTAATAAGTGCACACCCTATTCCACTTATAAACCATGTCAATAATGCAAATAATTAAACCATAACATTTAATAGGACCTTAAAATGAAACCTCCATGAAGTCAAAGAATGAATACACTTAAAACATAAAAAACCATAAATAAATAAAATGGAGGAAAATTAGTTTGTCTTAGATATTTCTCCTTTATTCTCTTATGGAGATTATTTTTTTACCAACTGATATCCTATTAGTAATATTGTTGCTCTGGTCTTGTATAACAATCCCTCTTCATTTTATAATATGGAGAGCACACCCCTCTTTGGTGTGTATGTATGTGTGTGTGTGTGTGTGTATATATATATATATATATATATATATATATATATATATACACACACACACACACACACACACCCACACCCACATACATACAGTGGTTAGAGGTGACAGTGTGAAAAATGTAAGTGAATGGAAAACAGCTATTAGAAGTGATGGTATGACATACCACTGTACACCCCCTCCCCACTTCAACCACAATATATATCAGTGCTTGGTGAGGTTTGGTATGGTATGTGCTGGCTCTACTTTTCCCCACTTTATTTTAATCTGCACACATGCACTGCTATGTGTGCATGAGACTTGCTGCCGAAGATCGTATGGTCCCCCCCCCCACTTCCTATCCTATGTGTGCCTGTGTCTGTCTTCTCCCTGCCATCCGTGTTTGTGCCTGCTGGAGTTAGTATGATTTAAATAACTCAATGACGTATCCTAGGAAGACTAAAGAGATAGCAGGTGCATTGCAACATCTTTAATAATATTATGTTGTGATGAACACAGACCCCTTTGCAAAAGCATTATATCTTAGCAGATGATGAGTTTAAGATGAACAATATTTTAATTGCAAAAGAGCCAAGTTTAAAGGAATGAAGAAGGTGGTCCGAAAGTGATGGTAGACAGGACTATAAAGTTATGTCTTTATGGTTGCACCCTACTCCAGTCACATTCACAATCCCAGAAATATAATTACTTTAAGGGGGTGCTCCAATCACCGTCACGTGGGTGTGCGCCTCCAATCACCGTCACGTGGGTGTGCACCTATCAATACACTAGGCAGACGCCCAATTGTGCAAGTAAAAATGCTCTGCACTTCGACAAATTACCATTTACTGTCTAAAGTGCACTAGAATGCTAATGTTTCCAATGGTTTATAGCACTTTAATGCACTAGTAGTAAATGACCTTCACAGTTATGCAATCTATGATATTGATTTTGGCACAAAAATCTAAGCCACTGGAGGAGCGTGTACATAAAGATTTCTAGCAAAGAATCAAAAGAAGTCATTGAGACAGGGAAAAGTAGCATCTCTCTTAAACAGAGACTGTTAGAGACATCAATAACAGGAGACATACAGCTCCCTTGACTGGTACAGCTTCCCACGTTATATATTGACATATTTAGGAAAAACAAATACTACAATTAAAGTGGGGGGGGGTTAAAGCGTATACACACATTTTAATGTACTGTAGTCTCAGATTGATATAATTAAACATGACAATGTTTGTGTCAGAAAATAAATGTTCTATTGCTAAGCTTACAGTGCTTAGGTCTTTGCACTCCTTGCTGCTGAGCTGGGCCTCCAGACCTACTTTGCATATTGAACATGAGTAATCCAATTGGGAATACAATTAAACCATTTTACACTGCTTCTACCCAGACATATCTGGTCACTCAACTCGAATGATCAGATCGTATGGGGCTCAAATACGTCCGGCAGGTTATGACCATTTAAATATGCAGATCTTCATCATTGTAATTTTCCACCAATCCTGATGGATCCCAACCATATTTTGATCAGGACCAGCAGTTGTTTTGATCCCTTACACATATTTACAGCATAATTGGAATGTATGGGAACCTTTAGAATACAAAGTATTTATTGGTAAAGTCAGAACATTTGTAAGGGAAAGTATAGGTCATGTGCATTAAAAATGTGATAAAACAGGGCTACATCTCAAGTGAGAGAGAGAGAGAGAGCTTTTTCATTTTAAATAATGGATTGAAGCAAATCATATCTGAATGACATTTATTTCATTGGTTGATGTTGCTGCCAATCTCTTGTTGTTGTTGCATGGACTGAAGATTGAATCACACTAAATTGCAAATCTGCTACAACCAGGACCTGGAGTGAGTGGTCTCACAATCCTCTCTTGCCAATTTGCTGAATATTTAGAGGTCTCAATGTATATCTATTTATTAACTACCCATCCAGTATATCACTTGGGAACTGGTAATTCTCCTGTAAAACTCATTGTTTTATGACTTCAACCTCTGGACCTCTAAACAAGGAAAGGGAATAAAGAAATTTGGTTTCTGGAGCCTGCAATGAGTAAGCTTCTGTTTACAGGAGGTTCGTGCTGAATGCAAAGTCATAATGTACAAGAGCATCACTCATTCAGTCCACAACGCCATCCTAGCTACATGGATGCCTGGGAGACCGACTGCAGTTTTCTAGTGGTAAACCATCTTTACGCCTCTTCATAATAGCGCAGTCTGGTGACTGGAACTAGCTGTGGTCTCCCACCAGAGATAAACTATGTAGGAGGGATTAAGTTCATAAAGAGAGGGGGGTTGTCTCAAGGTGCACAACCCCTGGAGTTAGTTTAAATACAATATACTGTATGTTCTTCATTGATATCTTGCTGAATAAAAACAGATGCTTCCCTGTCTGTATGCTTTATATTATATCTTGGTGTTTCCAAGAAATGTGCTTGTTTTTTTATGATCATTTTGCAGAGGACTGTTCTATTGTTGTTGAATGCCATCTTATTTTACTTTGTGAGAATTTTCAATAAAATATTTAAGTTGTCCAGAAAACCTTATTTGTCTACAAATTTGCATTAATTGACAGGAGCAGGGAATGACTTTCTGTTTCCTATGACAAGGTAAAATGAAATACAAGCAACAGAAAAGGAGCAGTGCGTCTACTGTCCCGACTATCAAACATGGTGGGATATACGCTAAGTAGTGGCTTTTGGACAAGGCATCGCTCAGTACATGCGTTTTTAGTGATATAATGTGTCAGTGTAGTATGGCGCTTATACCAACATTACATTTACATAGTTATTCATTAACAGGGACAGTCGCAAGATTTAAACATTTGTCCTTGGAAATTTACCTATTGTTCAAAAATGTCCAATGCAATTGACCTTATTCTGTATTGTAGATGTAATGATCACTATCTGTTTTTATTCTCCAAGCTGTACCAGGTAATGCTAATTAAGGAAGAACACATAAAAACCCTAAATGAGATTATAGCTATATCATACTTTTTGGAGAGAATCCAGAGGGGAAGCTCCAGGAGGCGAGCGCGGGGAGTGTGATGATTTAAATCATTACAACCCCGTCTCTGCTGTACAATGACGCAAAGTGCGTTCCCAAACAAAAGAGGCACGGCTGGATGATACAAAACTGTGTCACCAAGGCGCCACCACCCCCCACTTCACAAGAGAATCAGGATCCTACTCTACCGGGAGTCTTTACAATGAGTATGAAACCTTTGTTTCATTAACATGTCATGATGAGAAGTGTAGTGCACCAAGGCCCTCCCGGACAGCAATGGGCATAATATGCTTACATATACTTATTTGTCCCTGCAAATTATTTTCAATGTTGGCAACTATGAATTTAGGTACAACATTTGCACAGAACCACAACAATGAGTCGGCGATTAGCGGTATACTGCAAGTTAAACATTGAAAGCAAGCGTCTGATTGGTTGCTGTGACAGGATGGACCGCCTATGCCACCCTGTCTGTTGTTGCTGGGAAACGGCTGGGCTTACTTTGCCACCGTTCCATTTCGTTATCCCAAATGCGCCCTGTAACCTCACTAGGAGGGGCTTACAAATGCCACCACTGGACTCCTTACTGGCATCCAGTACCGGGTTTCTTCTGGGTAACTGCCGATAATAGTGTACCCCGTTACTGGTGTACCTGGGCTGGTACCCTTGACCTCTTCCTATGGATCAGGGTTGCTGTGGATGGATCCTCCCTTGCCTATCACACTGGCCAGAGCTGCTGCATAGCGGGCAGAGCTGTGGTACCAGAAAGCTGGGTCCATATCTCAGAGCAGCCGGGAGCGGATTAGAGTTGGGTCTAATCTGTAGGTCACAGTGATAGTGAAGTTTCCAAGCAGGTCTTTGAAGCAAGTGATGTTTATTTGCTCACCCTGATTGAAAGTACAAGGGAGCAGGTGACTTGAAATTAGAATAACGATTTTTAATGCATAACAGTGCTTTTTATAGTTATTGGACACAACCTCACAAGGTATGCCAGCCTCCTGAGGTCTGAGCTATTTTTAGAATCCGGATGCAATGTTTTTACCCAAACATGGATTTACTAACAATATTTACACTTATCTGTGATATCTTAAAACTTGCTGTGATTTACTGCATCTTGTTTTAGACACAGAGAAAAATCTAACAGCAAGTCTAATTAAAGTCTAACCTGTGCCTTCAGGTGCTGGACCCTCACACATCAAAAGGACTAATTAACATGAGATTAGCATGGGTCCTTCATTCAGACAGTTGCAGAATACACATTCCCAAAGAAAAGTTACAAAACCCCAAACAAGTCATTTCCCTACCAAAATACACAAAAGACTTCCTCGACATAGGCTCATTGCATCAGGTATATACCTCAGAAATAATGCATTTGTTTTAGCAAAGTTAAAACAGAAAACGAATATCTTCCCCTGGTCTCAGAAATAAAGATATCCTGTATCCTGTCTTTCTGTCTCTCAGATAGAAAGAAAGAAAGAAGAAGAGGATATATAAAAAAAAAAAAGATATTTCCTTTACCAAAATACACACATTATCAAAAATAAGTGCATACATTTATACCATAAGTTATTTATAAGTGATCCAGTCATAGTTACTATGATTTAGCACATATTTTACACCTAAATGGAATGCAAGCCCTAACCTCTGCAGTTACAGCTACATGGGAGCAACATATGTTGCACTGGATTTCGGATTACAGAATACTTTTCCCAATTCTAAGAAAGAGTCTCTGCAAAATAGTTGTTTGCGATAAAACCATCTTCACCTCATCAGTTTTTGTCTTTTTATTGTCTTGATATAAATAATCACTAATCTGTAATCATGCCATGCTTTATACTAACTATCCAGGGTACGATGGACTATAATGCTTTGAATTCTAAACCTATACAATGTTTTGTAACATGCAGAAAATAGCACAAAGTGTGTTAAACTGTCAGTGCCCATCTGTCACTGCGGTTGCATAAAATGTGTAACTGAACATTTAGGGGACTGCTATGTGTAAGATGTTCTGCCTTGTACACAAATATGTTTCCATGTCTTTGTTGTTCTCAGAAAGATGTCAAAGTTAGTAACACTCACAGCGGGGACCAGCAAAGAAGAAAGATTTAGGGTGGTGAGGGTGTCAGTCAGTGGGAGACTTAGCAGAACAATGCAGAGATATCATCTCCACCCCCCACCTCAGCAGCACAATCCCGCACATTGGAATCTCAAACTCTTCTGAAAATCTGACTTTTTATGGAGAAAAAAATTATAGACTGACATGTTTGAAATGTTTCTTATGTAAGCTAAAGGAATGCCTGCCAGCTTGGTGCAAAACAAGGCACTGTCAGCCTCATCAGCCCTTAATCGGGTAGTGTCCCTTCTGTGAGTCCTCTATTCACAGCACTAAATAAGGGTAAATATGAAAATAATATGAATTATTTGCCAGCACATTTAATGATTTGGTAGTAGATTTAGTTAGTAGTGTAGTACTAGGTATTTTGTATAGTGGTGAGGTTTGGTGGCTAATTGTTTATTTCTTGTATGGGTCAATGTAAAAAATAAAACAATACATTATTTTTTTTGCCCAATAATTGACAGTTTTTGGGTGATTAAGATACATTAAAACAATATAGGGGAGAATCCCATTCCCCCATTATGCCGCAGAGTGCCTCCGGAAGCTCTCCGCTACAATGTGACAGATCTGACTGTAACTTGCACCCCATAGAGTTGTGCAGGACATTTTGTGATATTTGATTACAGTAGTACCCGGAAATGAGCGCAGCGGGATATCGCAGTGAGGTCCAGCCGGTCATATTGGGGATTTGAATTCCTCCCAGTAGACTGCTAAATCTGGGTTTACAGTTTAATAATTTTTTAACATTGTTATAAACTTGCTACAATGATGGTGCTGAGTGGTCATTTTTATTTAAATAAGGGATTGGAATAGGGCAACAAATTTTCTTTTGTTTTGCCAAACATCCATTTTTTTAGGATTTTTTTGTAATCCTCCTGTTTCTCCCCAAATTTTGTGCATTATGTACTGCTTTGGTTTACTATGTGATTCACCAGCTCGCTGGTCTTATCCTAGTTCATCTATCCAGCTTCCAGCATACATATCTAACATCCTTGCTTAATCTGTAAAGTTCCAGGGGCTTTGTGTAATAAGATGTCCCATCTTGTATTTAAGTCATAAAAATGACAACATATTTCCATATGTCTTCTTTAAAAATTGAGTGTTCAATGCTGAATCTGCACCCATGAAAAATATTTATTCTACATACCCATAGGCTTGTACTTTTTTATTCACCCCCTATGTCTCCATCCATTCATAAGCCTTTTTGTCTCACTTATCCATATATTTATCTATTTTATGGCCTGCAATCACCCACTCCACATCCCTTTTCATCATCTATTTATATAGCGACACTAATTATGCAGCACTGTGAAGAGAACTCACTCACATCAGTTTCTTCCCCATTGGAGCTTACAGTCTAAAGTCCCTAACACACACACACACACACACACACAGACTGAGAGAGACTAAGGTCAATTTAATAGCAGCCAATTAACCTACTAATATGTTTTTGGAGTGTGTGAGGAAACCGGAGCACCTGGAGGAAACCCACGCAAACACGGGGAGGACATACAAACTCCACATAAATAAGGCCATGGTCAGGAATTAAACTCATGACCCCAGCGCTGTAAGGCAGAAGTGCTAACCACTAAGCCACCGTGCTGCCCAAGTATAATTGTTCAGAACTCTTTCTTTGTTTTCAGTGGTTCCACTTACCCATCCCAGAATTGCAGAAATCTGCTAATCTTCCCATCTAAATGCAGTTTCTACCCCAAGTGACATTATGCCCCAGTTTACCAGGTCTAAGTGCTAGAAAGCTTGGCTACTCAATGTATTAGGACAGATTTGAATGCCTAAGTGGAGGGGAACCAGGGCCAGTGTCACTGAGGGAGGGTAGAGGGTTTTGTTACTGGATTATTGTAGAGTTCTGTCGTTCTGAATGCTACAAGTAAGGGGAAGATAACAGTGTGTTACCCACTGCTCATGTACATACTAGTTTGGGAATCCTTCCCCTCTTGGTTTTGCATTTGTTATAGTCTATTAATTAAGCTGTTCTCCCATATGCATCATGGCTCTTTATGGGCCAGCTTTCCCTTTCTCTTTTTGTCAGACATCTCTATACTCCTGACCATGGCCTTATCTGTGTGGAGCTTGTATGTTCTCCCCGTGTTTGCGTGGGTTTCCTCCGGGTGCTCCGGTTTCCTCCCACACTCCAAAAACACACTGGTAGGTTAATTGGCTGCTATCAAAATTGACCCTAGTCTGTGTATCTGTGTGTGTCTATATTAGGGAATTTAGACTGTAAGCTCCAATGGGGCAGGGACTGATGTGAATGAGTTCTCTGTACAGCGCTGCGGAATTATTGGCGCTATATAAATAAATGATGATGATGATTATACTTCTTTTTTTATGTGACCACACTATTTTTTTTTTTTTTTAAATCAAGTAAAATGTTATTGCATTTTTTACTTTTTTTCTTTTAACAACACAAAGAGCCCAAAAAACATTAGGCTAGTACAACACACTAAAACCCGCACAGGGGCACAAGCAGTGTCAAATATTCATGAATAGCGCAGTCAAAATGCATTATAACTCAGATTTTATAAACAGATTATACACATTGTCTAGAGTATAGGATACAATGAGGTAATACCGTAACAATATTAACAGCAAATACAAAACTTTGTCTTTAATAATATAGCATACTTACCTACTTTCTTCAGCTCCCTTCCGGGAGCCAGCCAGTGGAGGGGGGCGGGGCCGCGCAAAATCGCATAATTTCTGCCCCGCCCCCTGTGACGTCATGACGCAAATTGCGTCATTTGACAGCGGGGGGGGGGGGGGCTAAATGCCGCGATTCATCGGGAATCGCGGCGTTTGGGATCTAATTCTGCCCACTTCACTAGGAAGTGGGCAGAATTCGGGAGATTGCCACACTCGCCCGGGAGTCCGGGAGACTCTCGCAAAATGCGGGAGTCTCCCGGACATTCCGGGAGAGTTGGCAAGTATGTAATAAAGACGATTGGGTGTCTGCTCTGAACGCTGCATTAGGATAGCTCCACCTCCCTCAATCCTTCTGTAACATATGGGGATATTCTCCACCTGTACCAGATCCTTTCATACTTATCCACTAGCTTCCTACTGGTGTACATGAACCTCTCATGGCCTACTGTGTCATTAACCAGATCAATCCAACTCCTCACTGTCGGGCCTTCCGGTGCCATCCACTTTCTAACGATGACCACTTTCGGACCACACTATCTTTTACTCTTCCTCACCATTTCTTTGGCTGATTACTCTTATTGTCCATTGATATTTTATGCATGTATGGAATATGTTGCCCCTATATAAATAACCGATCTTCTTATGAATTTGTTGTGCTTTGTTTCTAACAAACAAAGTAGAAATGCTTCTTGTCCTAAATATCAACCCAAAATACCCAAATTTATGTAACATACACTTGGATCATAGCAATTTAAGCCTCGATGGATGTGGGCTATGGAATTAGTTTACAGCTGCAGTTCCCACTTGAAAGATATTTTAATAGTCGCCCATTACTGCAAAAGTTCTGCTCAATTATTGTGTAGTGAAATCCACAATAATGCCTGAAATGCCTCAACAATTAGTGCTACATGTGGTCCTATTTTGCAAATGGCCTGGCAATTAATAATATTCACGTTTCAAACATATAGATACACGGAATAGTTGAACTGCAGCATAAAGCTTTGGACTGAACGTTTGGGAATAATTAATTTCTTGCGTGGTCTTTTAATGGTACTATTTGCAGCTTTATAATGAGATGGAAAGAACAGAGAGTTAGGAAGAAAAGTGTTGTAATTTATTTGTTGTTTTATAAGGACAATAGTGTTACTTGTGAATGTGGAATCAACTTAAAGGAAAACCTATTCTCACATAATGTTATTTTTATATATATATATATATATATATATATATATATATATATATATATATATATATATATGCCAGACCATCCCCCTGATGAAGTCCTGCATTACTCCCTTCTCTCCCCTTGCCTCAACTGGCTCCTCTTGTGCCTGGTCTGTTTACCCTCCCATAGGATGTAAGCTCGTATGAGCAGGGCCCTCTTCCCTCCTGTCTCCTTACCTGTTCTTCTGCTCCGTTGTAGCCTGCCTGGAGTTTCTAAAGTATTGGTACTTTTTGTTCATTGTTCTGTATGGTTTCACCCTGTATAGTCTACTGTTCGTACTGTGTGCGGCGCTGCGGAAACCTTGTGGCGCCTAACAAATAAATGATAATAATAATAATAATAATAATTACGAAATGCGTAGGGTTTTGGCCTGGTGTTCACTCATCACTTCCGCTGATCCACAGCAAAGAAAGGATATATCGGCTGTAAACGGAAGTGTTTTAATTGGCATCTTTTCTATGGTTTTATATGATATGGAGGTTTTGACTCAATCAGATTTGAAATAAACAGGTTTGATTACATTATGGGACACCCTCTTTTCTCTTCTTTTTCTTAGATTGCCTCATCTGAAAGTAGAACTGGATTTTGCAAAGGGAAGTCGCAGATCTTTGAGAATCTTAGTAACTAAGATCTATTATCACATAGGATTGTCACTTAACTGATTAAAGGGGACACTTGCACTGAATGTTTGTTATTATATTATTACTATATATTCTAATTACACTAGAAGGAAGTGGAGCGCACTACTATATATAAAATTGTTATAGATAAAGATGAATGAACTACTTTGTCTTCCGTGACTGTTCGGACAGGTTTATTTACTTACAGAGGAACCAACTGCCCTCATCTGTCAGCCAATATAAAATACCTCGTTTACAACCTGCCTCTAAATTAGTAATAAAAGTAGAACTCTTGGTTGCAGACATTTGCAAATATATCAGTGAGTGTACAAGCATTGGGTCATATATAAAAATTCACAGCACAATTTGAATGGATCTGTGAACTTGGATTTCCAGCATTAGAGGTATCATTGCAGACCCCAAACAGCAAAAAAATGTGTGCATTAAAAGAGACAAGACATCGAGCTCCAATGTGCTCTGCAGAGACTGTGCTTTGTGATATGGGACAGACTTTGACAGAAACATGTAACATCCAGTGAACCAAAGACTTGTCCTTTTTTTGAGTGACAAAACTGGGATATGGAGGAATTATCCAAGAACTGGAGTTATTGGATAATTGTAGTAACCAGGTAGAAGCAACCTGCGTTGTGATTGGTTAACAGTGCGCACTGCTTCCTATTTACTATAACAGCAGTGGTCTGGTCCCTGTCACTTTCCTGCTGGGAATAGAGTCAATGGGACAGAGTATATGGAGAAGTCCCTGTGACATGGATTAGAGGCAGCCTGCACTGTTGGCCAATCACAGTGCCAGAGGCGTAACTTGAAATTTGTGGGCTCCATAGCAATATTTTGCAAGGCCCACCCTGTACCACTCATGGGTGAAAAAAACACATAAATGAGTCTTTCACAGGGAATATGTCCCCTAACTGCAGGGGACCAAATGCAGCAGCATAGCCTGCTACTATGGTAGTTATACCTGTGCACAGTGCAGGCTGCTTCCTTCTGGTTACTGTGACAGCAGCAATGACAGGGGCTTTGGAGGTATCCAGAGAGGGTGTAGGTGACAGAACTACAGGTAGTGTGGGGCTGTGACTGTTTCATGACCCAGAGGGGAAGGGGCCATGTAAATGCTGGGTGCCCTCATCCGCGGCCCTTCATTAGGCCCTGGTCAAAATAGCTGTATAGAGCGTGCTCAGAAAAGGCCTCCGCTCTGCTCTTTAGAGAGCAGAGGGGGGGGGGGGGTGTCTAGTAGGCTAGGCCCCTACCCAAATGTTTGCTATAGTGCCAGTCAATGTGCTGTTCTGCCCCTGGTGATACCCTGAAGTATTAGACTCATGACACAACTAAAAGGGGCCTAGACATTTGTTTCACAGCACATTGTGTCCTATAATTTTCTTCCAAAATATTATAATTAAAACTGTTTTCACATTAAAATAAAAAGATTTGTTCACATAACTGAGATTTCATGCAGATTGTTGCCTGGAAGTCGTATGAAAAATTGCACAAATAATAAAATGAATATATATGTAACCAAAGGTTTGTCACATCAGACTACCTGGTTTACACATCTGAATGTAAAGCCCTATGTCTGCAGTATAATACTGTAGCCGCTAGTATTATAGCCCTGGGAGTTTCGGTTGCCTAGAATGAGAAGCCAAAATGTAGATTAAAGAGAATGGAAACAGTGACTCGCTATGAGAAATTTAAAGGGTTAAGCTGTATTTATTTTTACACCCTCTCTACCCCACAGATAAAGGACACAAGAATGTGCGCAGCAATTAGAAATTGCTTCAGATAATAGTTATGTAAACCCAGCTTTAACGTTCAATTGAAAACAAAAAATTAAAATGCTTATATTAAAATTAGAAAGCCATATGCCTTTATGCCCGTGAAAATAACATTATTAATGGGTAACATACACTGATTTGCAGCTAATCTGCAATCCCAGCTTGTGTTGTTTATACTGAAAGCAAAGAACAGTGGGCACTTTGTAGCTCGGTGCCCAGACATTTTAGCATATTTGCTGTGTGCCAGTATAATGAGAATTGTTTCTTTTTAGTACTTGTTAGAGTATCAGAGTGAATGTTAAATATACTAATTTCATGTCAGATAGGAATTATATATATAACTATATATATATATATATATATATATATATATATATAAATAATACCACCTGTTTTATTTGCGCTGACGGTGCTCACTTATCAGCTCCAGGTTGAGCTAAAGCAAACAGATCATTTTTTTATCATTTTTCTTTTACTAGACCCAGTAGCTCTCATTCTGACAAGGGACCCTGGAGAGATTCAGATGTGCGGAATCCTGTAGTTGTTGCCCAGCTTTCTATTCAGTGCTGTGCAGCTGTGATCCTATGTCCAGGAACCGTTAATGAAAGTCCAATTCCAGATGTGGGGCTACCATTGTTATACACTGTAAAAACACAGTGCTTAGAAATAAGTCCTACTCCTGTCTGCTGTAAAAACACAGTGCGCAGATGTAAATGGGATATCATTGGATACAAAAAACAAAAATGATAATTTTATTTTCTCTTCATGTTTGGGATAAAGAGCACATTTTCCAAGAACTATGGCAGTGTGCGGCAAGCACCCTTTTTAGGGTTTTCTAAACAGAAATAATCTGGTACCCAAAGAAATTTAGGACAGTACAGGTCAACCTTTGCTACAACATAGCTATATTTGTTAGGTTTATTTTCCCTTAAAGGGCTTGTCCACACAATGTGCACTCATTTATGGAACACCACACAATGCACCTGTGCCTGGCATTATATTTAAGTTTGTATAATGTGCCTATTCATGCACACCCACTGCCCCCTGAAATTCGCACAATGTCTACTTTTGCAGTATAGCTGTTCCTGCTGGAAATGTCATAGTTTTACTTACTACCACTTTTAGACCATACCTTTCATTCATCATCATCATCATCACCATTTATTTATATAGCGCCACTAATTCTGCAGCGCTGTACAGAGAACTCACTCACATCAGTCCCTGTCCCATTGGAGCTTACAGTCTAAATTCCCTAACACACAGAGACACAGACTAGGGACAATTTGTTAGCAGCCAATTAACCTACCAGTATGTATTTCATATTTTCCTGTTTTCTCTTTTAAAAAACTGCTCATTAAAGCCTAATGTGTGACATCAAGACCGTATTTATATTATATATATATCGCTATTGTACTTTAAAATGTTCTTAATATAGGGTAGAATAAACGACTATAAATGCACGTTCCGTATACACTGCATCTGAAAGGTCCTGTAGAAATGGAATACCACAGCAGTGATCTCCCACCTTAAATGTGTCCTCTCCACCCCTGGAATATCATTTAAATCTCCAGTGCCACAGAATGCAATCTAATTTATCCATGTGGTTGGAGTGGTCTGCTGTACTGTGGTCTGCCATACCATCACTTCTCCTACTGCTTTGATTGTAAAACAAAAATGTATCAAATTCTATTCACTTCCATTTTCCATACAGCCACTTCTAAATTTTCACTTCGACCACAAGAACTCCGTGTTCTGTTCCGCTTACCGCTCATGCTGCCATCTCGACGGGCAGGTCTGTGCATTTCCCGTAGAAACAGGAATATTCACACAAAAATAGATGCACTACATTACAAAACGCAATTTGTACTGTGGGCGTGTAATTCTGCATTTACATAAAGATCCTTTCATGGTTATTTCCCGTTTCATATAGCTTTTGTCAGGGTACAGTGTGTTGCGTTCCATTTTTGTGTGAAAATAACATTTTCAGCATATCTCATTAGAGAATAACAAAACAGAACAAGTCATCACATTGCTCACACACTTGGGATCGTTTCTGTAGACTTACGTTTGTTTTATGTTTCATAAATCTCTTCATCTGGTTTTCATGTGAGCCAACTGCATAAAATCCGGATGTAACATTCATGAGTGGCCCCTGCTTTACAAACTAGCTCTTACAGCTTCAAACCTTACCAGCTTTTTAAGGTCCGCGTTAACCAAACAAACATAATCTTGAACCCCGAAGCAATGTTTTCCTTACTTAGGGGTCTAATTATTGCAAATGTCTGCGATACATTAGGCGCAGCACGATGGCTAAGTGGTTAGCACTTCTGCCTCACAGCACTGGGGTCATGAGTTCAATTCCCGACCATGGCCTTATCTGTGAGGAGTTTGTATGTTCTCCCCATGTTTGCGTGGGTTTCCTCCAGGTGCTCCGGTTTCCTCCCACACTACAAAAACATACTAGTAGGTTAATTGGCTGCTATCAAAATTGACCCTAGTCTGTCTGTGTGTATATGTTAGGGAATTTAGACTGTAAGCCCCAATGGGGCAGGGACTGTTGTGAATGAGTTCTCTGTACAGCGCTGTGGAATCAGTGGCGCTATATAAATGGTGGTGATGACGATGATGATACATAATGCAGTACTACTGCAATTTACTATGCCGGGGCTCCTCCCTCCTAGTCCATGAAGACGTTTTATAGTTGTCGGCGAATAGAGAAAGTGCACACAGCATCTTCACCTGAATCCCATTGAAAATGAGAGGTAACGTCATCCTGAAGAGCTTAGATTTTCGCAGCTGAATAAATATGCTACCTTGTTATTGGGGACTTAAGTTAAGCAACGTTAAATGGGTTATGGCATGAGAAATCTATGCTATCTCCTCCGCTTTAGCCTTCATAAATTATGCAATTGCAATTTTACAGAAACAACTGCTGTTTTCTCCATATTTATGGCTGATTGCACCTTAGTAAATAGACCCCTTCACTTATTGTAGAGTCCAGAGATCTGGATTGTTGCACATGGAATGCTCAGGTTACGCAGTGTGGTAGCATTCCACCGAATTGTCCTGGCATTGTTTCATGTGTGGGGCCAGAACAATCGGCAAACTCAATCAAAGATTTAGTCAGGACCAACTTGATTGTTATTAGGCATGATGGAAAATTGTGTTGTGATCAGAAATGAGTCCTAGGGGTATATTTACTATACTGTGGATTTGAAAAAGTGGAGATGTTGCCTATAGCAAAGAATCAGATTCTAGTTATCATTTATTTAGTACATTCTATAGAATGACAGCTAGAATCTGATTGGTTGCTACAGGCAACATCTCCACATTTTCCAAACCGTAGCTCAATAGGAGCAAAGTATTTAAATTGTGTCTTCTCTTATTATACCTGGGAACTGATATGTAAACTCTGAAAAGGCAATCCTGAGATAATTATCCTCTATGAATAAAAGGATTAAACACGGCAGAGTGTCATTCACATGATAATCTAACTCTATCTATATAAATTCAACTTTAAGATATCATCAACAATTTGTGACTTAATTGACATTTTTGGTCCAGCCCCAAGCAGAGTATCCCTACTATAAAGTCAGCATTGCACTGATCATTATATGATTGATAACCCTCAATCATTTAGGTTAATGTTTTTAATATTTTGCTTTCCACCATTTAAGGACAGCAGATAAGTCATGATCAGGGCCGGATTAAGGGAATGGAGGCCCCTGGGCCATTTACTACCAGGCATTTTATTGCAAAAGCTTTAATTAAGGACTTGTTGTATTGTGTGTATAAAGTTTTGCACATCTTATTTTATTTATGTAAGTGCAGTTTTTATTACTGTATATTTTATCCTATTCCACTGTTCTTTCACCTTTTCGGTGTGCTACTAAAAATATGCGCCTGTATCATCACTAATTAGCTGTTAAGCTAAGTCCAGATATTTGCTTATTGTAATATAGGAACATTTCTGATATAAACCTAAAATGCTTCTCCATTCACTTGAAGGGGATTGTAGGTATGGAAATGAGGACTGCTGAGGAATTAGATGTCGCTGCAGTTTAGACGTAGCCTTAGTGTGGTGTATACTAGACTCAGTAGCCTGAGCCAGGATAATTGAGTGAATGGAGCTTAAGATATCATTTTGCAGTTGAGCATAGATGCAGTGAACCTGAACACACGGTGATTCTAAATCAATAAAACAGGAAAAAATCATTAAACTGGCGTTATACATTTGTAACACTGATTATACAACATTTTCCTATACATTTATGGCATCTATTATCCAGATTGCTTGGGACTTGGGGTTTCCTGGATACAATTTTTTTTCCATAATGTGGCGCTAACACACATTTGAAAATGACTTGTGTTTCCCCACATTGCCCCTGGCATCCCCTTCTTCTTTAAATTGTTTTGCAGTGCTCCTCACAGTGACTATAATGGGATGTATTCAGCGGTCATGTTTGTGTATCCAATATTATCATCTAACAACAGCAATAATTTACTTTTGTCTTCCTTTAGGTTTTCAGAATTGTCCAGATAACAGCCCAATTTTGTCATGTCAAAAAGGAGATTTCTGAGAGATCATTTATCAAACCTACATATGGTAATTGTGGTAAAATTAATTTAAAAAAACTGTCACAGAATTCAGAACCAGAGAAGAACTAGGTGATTGGCTACACAGGATCAGGCAGGTACAAATGAACAGCAGAATCCTGAACAATGTATATGTAATTATATTCTGCAGCTGTGATATCTGAGCTCATAATTATCCCGCCATAGTGTCAGAGGCATCAGACTGTGAAAGTCATGACGTCAGCCACTATGATGTAAGATCCTTCATTAATTATAAAAGCCTCTTTCAGGATTACATAAACAGGAGTCTACCAAGCTCTTTTTATTTCATTTGTGAATTTTTCTGCACTTTTTGAGAAAAGGAACATATTCAGAGGAAAAAGTTTTATGAGAATTTTTTTTTCCTAACTGAAAATTAAACTGACATTATGAATTATTATAAGGCTGGGTTAGTAAAACTACTGCTGAAAAAGACTATTTGCTACAGCTGTAAATATTCTGACTATAAATGTGACCGTAACTTCATTAGACAATAAGAGTACTTTTCTTCATGAAGGTAATTGTCTCGCAAGTTTAGCAGCTCTTTAATGTCTTGTATATGAATGTATCAAGCTGCGGGTTTGATAAAGGTGGAGATGTTGCCTATAGCAATCAATCAGATTCTAGGGCCTGATTCATTAAGTGAAGAGGATCCTTATTTCAGTCTCCTGGACAAAACCATGTTACAACTCAAGGGGTGCAAATGAGTGTTCTGTTTTGCACATAAGTTAAATACTGACTGTTTTTTCATGTAGCACACAAATATCAACTTTAAATTTCAGTGAACAAATAAGCTGTCAAGTATTTGTGTGCTACATGAAAAAACAGTCAGTATTTAATTTATGTGCAAAACAGAACACTCATTTGCACCCCTTCCATTGTAAAATGGTTTGGTCCAGGAGACTGAAATAAGGATCCTCTTCATTTAAGATCCTTAATGAATCAGGCCCCTAGTTATCATTTATTTAGGACATTCTACAAAATGACAGCTAGAATCTGATTGGTTGCTATAGGCAAAATCACCAATTTTTCAAACCCACAGCTTTATAAATTTGCCCCCCAGCACTTTTAACTGGCACGATACACCCTCTTATTTCATTATTGTCTGATGTATCACTAAATAAGCTGACTGCCTATACTCACCATGAGGGTAGAACTAGGGTTGTACTTACAATTGGTGTTCCTTACATGCCCATGTCTGTTTATCCAACATTTACTTTCATTATTTGTATTGGGAACAATAGGTGCCCAATTAGAAAATATATTAATAAGAACAAATGGTTAATTCAGAGGCGGAACTAAAGCCGTGTCAGGGCGTGCCGCATTCTATGCAGCCAGCATTGAGGGGGGCGCAGCTTCAACATCCACTGTTCTATGCGGGGGCTGGTGCAGGTGCTGTAAAGTTCCATTTGGGCTTTCAGGAACAAAAGCAAAGAGGGGACCTTTGGAAGGGAAGAAGCTCTGCTGGGTGCTCTCCATAATTTTGCTATGTGGCATGGATGATGGTCGTTTATGTCACTGTGTAAATTCATTATAAGCACACATTTCTGTACCCCGTGGGTCTATTTGGTAGATACAGCATGATTTTATAGCTCCGCCCCGCTGATTATACTGGAGGGCAGGTTCCAGAACTGTTTAGTTGCTTACAGTATTTTCGGAGTGGTGTGAAACGCGGAGTGAGTAGCTTGTCTGTATATACTCGTGTGAATAAGCCCTACAAGAGTAAGTTATGTAGAACAGCTAAGGTTAAAATGTGACCAACTGAAACTATACATTCCAAACAAATGAAACAATTATAGTATAGGATTTAGATATTTAGGGGCACATTTATCAACAGCCGCATAAAGTGTAAAATAGTTTTCAATCCTTATCGCATTGATAAGGATTGAACTATTTCTCATAGTTATTAAAAAATCTCCACAGGAGCAGCAGTCATGAAAAACTGCTGTTCCTGTGAAGTTAAAAACTTACCCTTTCACTGCCTCTTCGTTCCAGAAGCTGCTGTGCGGTCCATAGAAGTCTTGTGCGCATGCTCCCTCTGAAAACTGCTCTGCACTTTACTGTTGCAGAGAGCGGAGTGTGACAGGGAGGGATCATGTGACCCCTCCACACATGCACTGTGTGACAGGGAGGGATCATGTGATCCCTCCACACATGCACTGTGTGACAGGGAGGGATCATGTGATCCCTCCACACATGCGCTGTGTGACAGGGAGGGATCAGTCCATTGGCCTCTCCGGTACCGTCCTCTCCTGGTTCACCTCTTACCTTGCCGACCGTTCCTTCTCTGTTTCCACCTCTGATTCTCTCTCCCCTTCTTCCTCCCTTCCAGTCGGGGTCCCTCAGGGCTCTGTGCTTGGACCCTTACTATTCTCACTATACACCTCTTCTCTGGGTGCACTCATCAGCTCCTTCGGCCTCAAGTACCACCTTTATGCTGATGACACTCAACTCTACCTTTCCTCTCCTGATCTCTCTCCCTCCCTTCATTCCAGGGTATCCGCATGCCTCTCTGCCATCTCCTCCTGGATGTCCTCTAGATTTCTTAAATTCAATCTTGCTAAAACTGAACTCATTGTCTTTCCTCCCTCTCGTACCGCCTTCCCCTCTGACCTCTCCATCACTGTTGACAACTCATCTATCTCCCCAGTTCCCCAACTCCGCTGCCTAGGTGTCATCCTCGACTCCTCTCTCTCCTTTGCCTCTCACATTCACTCTCTCGCCAAATCCTGCCGTTTCCAGCTTCGCAACATTGCCCGCATTCGGCCCTTCCTCTCCCAGGATGCCACCAAATCTCTCGTCCACTCTCTGATTATCTCCCGCTTGGACTACTGCAACCTTCTCCTTATCGGCCTCCCCCTCTCTCATCTCGCTTCCCTTAGATCTGTACTTAACGCCGCTGCTAGGCTTATTTTCCTCTCTCGCCGTTCCACCTCTGTCTCCCCACTCTACCAAGCCCTTCACTGGCTCCCCTTCCCCTACAGAATCCTTTTCAAGCTCCTCACTCTGACTTACAAGGCCCTCGCCAACTCCACTGCTCCCTACATCTCTAACCTTATCTCTATTCACACTCCCTCCCGCTCACTGCGATGGTCCAACGATTGTCGCCTCTCTTCCCCTCTGATTACCTCCTCTCACGCACGTATCCAAGACTTCTCCCGCGCCGCTCCCCTCCATTGGAACAAGCTCCCACGCTCCATCAGAACTTCCCCTAATCTGTCCTCTTTCAAACGAACATTAAAAACCCACCTTTTCCTTAAAGACTTCCAGTCTCATGCCTAAACTCCCACCGGTCGGCTACCTCTCTTTCTCATCCCTTCTTCCCTTCTCCCCCTTCCTCTCTCCGTCTCATCCATGTGTCTGTCTGTCTTCCCCTCCCTTTAGATTGTTCGCTCCTTTGAGCAGGGTTCTCCTACCTTCTGTTTCCATCACTTTTAACTGCGCTCTCCAGCTACTCAGCTCACCTCCTCTCAGTCCCTCTGCCCTCTGTCTCCTCTCGCTTCTCTCCGCTCCCCTCAGTGACTCTCAACCTGTCATCCGTGCCCACCCTCTTGGGCCATAGTTACCTGCCTGTACTCACTTTTCCCCTCCCTCCCTCTCTTTCATGCTGTGCCTGAGCCCCCAGAGTTATAGTGCTTACTGTTACTTGTACTGTGCTGTTTCACCTTGTACTGTGCCATTGTTTGTCCTTGTACGGCGCTACGGATACTTTGTGGCGCCCTATAAATAAAAATTAATAATAATAATCATGTGATCCCTCCACACATGCGCTGTAAAGCTCTGCTCTTCGGAGCAAAGCTGAATAGTGCTGAAAAATAGCATAAACGGTAATGTACGCCAGGATTACAAAAAAAAGTGCAATGCAGAAGATATCTCTGATATCTGCTGCAATGCACTGTTGATAGATGAGGCAAATACTTCAATTGGCTGCTATTCCCCCAAAACGGCTGTTTTCAATTGAAGGTTTAATAAATAGGCCCCTTAGAACTTTTTCCTTCATAAAGCGTTGTTCTTTAAAACTGCAGACCTATTTCCTAAATTTAGTAGTCGTTTTCTATATATATCTTCCAGCACTATGAAGAAGAAAATAATAAAGTGTAGATGAACTGCACCTGCAATCCAGACACTGATGGAGCATAGATATAATTGGGTGGTGAGATACACAACAACTTATGTCTGAGTGAGCGACACCTCACAATGTACAAAGCAACACATCCAACCCCGAGCTGTCCCTTCCTGGCAGGACCCCCATCTTTCATGGTTCCCAGGGAGAGAGGGAGAGGATTAATTGTGTATTGTCTTCTCCTGATGGCGTAATCTTGTGTGTGTGTGTACAGAGGCGGGAGGATAGGCTTGGAACAAAAGAATGGTTGGGACGGTTTTAGAGCCTCTCAGCGCTGCCTGGGAGATGCTTTGCGTTAAAGCTTCTATCAAGAAAAACACTTTGGCACACGAAATGTCAGTGCTGTGAGTCTGGAGCCAGAGCCACAGAAACCTTGAGAACATCCGTTCAAACACAATATAACTAACCCGTCCTGAATGAAAAGCTGTTTTTCTCTGAATTGCATTCACCCTTCCACTGCCAGAGGGCCCGGCAGTGAATGGAGATTCTGAGCCCTCTGGCAGGGGGAAGGAAATTAAGCTCATCCACCACTGTACACCTCTTGGCACACAGAGCTTGTCTTCAAAGAGGAATCTATCCAATTCAAACTATACCAATGGCTGTAATTACTTAAATCAATTAATACTGTATTTGCAATGAGATTAAATAAAAATATTTATAAGTGCATCTTTAATTTCCATAGAACAGGAAAAAACAGTATAGATTTGTTATAAGCCTTATCTTAAACCTGAAATTTAAATTTAAACATGACATGATCCGTTATTTATTGTGTGTCATTCACTATAATGTGCCACATTTAGGGAAAACTAAAAAACAAAAAATGCCCACTGGCACTTACAATTTTCATTCTATGGGGCACATTTATCAATGTTCTCAAAAAGTGAAAAATAGTTTTCAATCCTTATCACATTGATAAGGATTGAACTATTCTCAAATTTATGAAGAACGCAACACAGAAACAGCAGTTCAGATAAACTGCTGTTTCTGTGATAAAAAAAAAATACTTATCCCGCCTCTTCGGAATGCGCTGTCTCCGGGTCTCCTCCTGGTCTTCTTCGTTCCTGTTCATACTGCAACTGCGCATGTGCAGTTCGAAGACCTGGGCATGCGCACAAACATCTCAACTATAGTTGCAGACACAGAGCGGTGAGTGACAGGGAGGAATCATGTGATCCCTCCACACATGCACTGTCCAGCTCTGCTCTTCGGAGCAGAGCTGACAGCACTGACATTTTTCAATTATGATAATGTACGCCAGCTTCAAAATGTTTTTTCCGGAACTTGTTAGATTGCGGTAGGGAGCAGTAAACATACTATTGAATGGTGACTGCTCCCAAAAACGAAAAAGAATGCAAAGCAGCAGATACCCACGATATCTGCTGCGATGCACCTTTCAATAAATATGCGGCATACTCCAACTTGCGTTGGAGTTACGGAAAGAGAGTGAAAGTTTTCTAGCACCACTTCATAAATATGCCCCTATATATCTATATGAAATAAATTAATTTATGGAAAACATAAGCTTTCATTTGGAAAAATATGATCATCCTGTGACAGAAATGAATACTGAGATAATGTATGTTAATATGTACTTGTTTCCTACACACAGACGATCCATTTACTAGGAACTTATAAAAACACTATTATATAACGAGTTTGAATTGAACTACTAAGCTGCATTCTAATGAATATTGGTTTAGGACACAAAATGGCTACCTTCATTGTGTGTGACAACTATATTTTAAATACATCTATAGAAGAGATAAGAAATGAGGTGAGTGTTAACATGTGATAGTGAATTAGCAAAGTATGTAAACTATTTTGGCCCAACCTTCACCATTCTGCAACTATAAGTATGGGAAAGGCTGGAAAAACTTACTGGTCCACTTGACCAGCTTATGGAATTGAATTTTATCCAGCAGCATAAAGAGACACAGGTTTTACTGGATTAACAAGTGTGGGTGTTGCATAGACTGAAAACCCCTGAACAATTAATATCTCTCCCTCTCTCTCTCATTCTTTTGAGACTTTGTACATACAAGAAATGCCCCTTTACGGTGTGTAGTGACAATAGTTGGGGGTATGAACAGGGGCTGGCTGGCAAATTTTAGCCTGGGAGGGGGGGGGGGGGTGGGGGCAAAGCTCAACTCAGCAGGCTTTTAGGAACATTACAAAGGAAAAAAATACAGATGTCCCAGTAACCCAGCCCAAAGTAGCCCACTATGGGACCAGCCTGGGGGGCCCATCAGCCCCCCAGCCCAGCCTGCCCCTGCTATGGAAGTGTGCACACTGTGCAGACAGACATTTTGAGAATGCAGCCAATCATTTCTCTGCAAACCTGTATGTGCAGCTCAGAGTTTATGTTCAAATCAAATTGGATATAATCTCATCCCAAAGCACAGTGACTGATTGTTTTTTCATGCTGAAAACACATTTTGTAATATTTAAATGGGAGTATTCAGTTGTTAGCAAGATTTTTTTTCTTACCCACCGAGTTAAAAAAATGAAAAATCTCTCGCTGGTTTTTGCCAGCAATAGCGACTGTTTTGCGTTAGCGCAGCGGGAAAACTTGTGCAATTCAATTGAAAATGAGGGAACGCTGCCCCCTCGCATTAAAAATTGTGTTTTCAAGATTTTAGGGGAGTGAAGGGGAGTTTTAACACGGTCATGGATAACACAAAAAAAAGGTTTTGCATACATTTCCATACATTAGATTGCATTACACATTGATATATCTACATTTAAGTACTTTCTTTAGCATATTTTTTAATTGAACTATTTTTTTAACATACAATCATCTATACCATGTCAAAACACATTAGTACATACATATCTGTACCAACAACATACATAAATATAATAATTAGTGATTTTTTTTTATTTATTTAGTTATTTATTTATTTATTTATATTTCATTATTTTTCCACAAGAAAATCAACTTACACAAGTTAGGCATTAGTGATAAACATAAGTTTAACTTTTTTTTCAACATTTTTACATGATTTAAAATACTTTTCAGAGGTTTTTTATTTTTAACACACCCCAAGGAGGTGTGAGATAAAACAGCATATTTGCCTGTTTTACTCGCCGTGTTAAAAAACAATTGAATAGCTTTTATCGCGGCTGCCTCTCGCACACCCTATACTTTCAATAAACCTTCTACTGGAGCGCGAGAGGACTGATTCATGAAAAAAAAGTAGCGTTAAAAATGGAATTGAATTGCAAGTAAAGTTAACCCGCTCGAAAAATTATAAAAAACAGCGTTAAAATGACTTAACAAGCTAACAAAAAAACTCGCTGACAGTTGAATACCCCCCAAAAAGTGAAATCATAGAATTAGTAAATATAAATATAAGTAAATGTTACCAAAATTGTTTGCAGTAAGTTATTGTGTCAATTTATGATCCTGCTGTAATTGTCTAGTGACAGTAGGAACTGTGTTTACTGCACTAAGTGTACTATAACCTAATGTGTTCTACTAAAATGATCTTATTATCACAGATAATTACAGGGCTTTTGCATTTGTTTGTAATGCATCTGCAACCTAACCACGGGTAGCCATTTGGGAATAAACAAGCAGTGTTCCATTGACATGCTAATGAACTGAATTCACGGGACTCTGTTATTTCATAAACTAAAAGAGCCTGGAAAAGAAGGTGTGTATTTTATGTAAGTCTGCTATTCTTTTCTTACTTTTTGATAATGTCTTTTCTCAATATCCCTACCTCTCCCAGGGGATTGGCTACAAATATGTTGCTGCACAATATTTCCCATATTAGGGTTAGGACCAACAGACCAATATTTTTTTTTAATGAACGATGCATGCCCCATACCTACCCCGTACCACCAAACCATAATGGAGTCATGTGGAAGATGTGTTCCAGTCTGCATGGGGATGTATGCAAATTATTATAATCATTTATTTATATAGCGCCACTAATTCCACAGCGCTGTACAGAGAACTCACTCACATCAGTCCCTGCCCCATTGGGGTTTACAGTCTAAGGGCCTGATTCATTAAGGATCTTAACTTAAGAAACTTCTTATTTCAGTCTCCTGGACAAAACCATGTTACAATGCAAGGGGTGCAAATTAGTATTCTGTTTTGCACATAAGTTAAATACTGACTGTTTTTTAATGTAGTACACAAATACTTGATAGCTTATTTGTACGCTGAAATTTAAAGTTGATATTTGTGTGCTACATGAAAAAACAGTCAGCATTTAACTTATGTGTAAAACAGAATACTAATTTGCACCCGTTGCATTGTAACATGGTTTTGTCCAGGAGACTGAAATAAGAAGTTTCTTAAGTTAAGATCCTTAATGAGTCAGGCCCCAAATTCACTAACACACACACACACACATGCACAGAGACAGACAGAGCCAATTTTGTTAGCAGCCAATTAACATGCCAGTATGTTTTTGGAGTGTGGGAGGAAACCGGAGCACCTGGAGGAAGCCCACGCAAACACGGGGAGAACATACAAACTCCTCACAGATAAGGCCATGGTCGGGAATTGAACTCATGACCCCAGTGCTGTGAGGCAGAAGTGCTAACCGGCTTCCCCCTTCTTCCCCTCCTCCCTGCTGCGCTCACATTGAAGTCGAACGTAACGTCATCACGCCCGACATTTTCAGTAAGGAGCACACTGAGAGGAGCCACGATGCGACGGCCAAACAAACGAGGAAGAACGAAATCTGAAAAGAAGTGAAGAAGACGATAGAAAGGTAAGTGAAGGGGGGGGACAAACAGGAGCATAGTGGAGGGCACAGTGTCTGATACAGGGATAGACCAGAACCAGGATGAAGGAGGACAAACGGGAGAATAATGGAGGGCACAGTGTGTGATACAGGGATAGACCAGAACCAGGATGAAGGAGGACAAACGGGAGAATAATGGAGGGCACAGTGTGTGATACAGGGATAGACCAGAACCAGGATGAAGGGGACAAGCAGGAGCATAGTGGAGGGCACAGTGTGTGATACAGGGATAGACCAGAACCAGGATGAAAGGGGACAAGCAGGAGCATAGTGGAGGGCACAGTGTGTGATACAGGGATAGACCAGAACCAGGATGAAAGGGGACAAGCAGGAGCATAGTGGAGGGCACAGTGTCTGATACAGGGATAGACCAGAACCAGGATGAAGGGGACAAGCAGGAGCATAGTGGAGGGCACAGTGTGTGATACAGGGATAGACCAGAACCAGGATGAAAGGGGACAAGCAGGAGCATAGTGGAGGGCACAGTGTGTGATACAGGGATAGACCAGAACCAGGATGAAAGGGGACAAGCAGGAGCATAGTGGAGGGCACAGTGTCTGATACAGGGATAGACCAGAACCAGGATGAAGGGGACAAGCAGGAGCATAGTGGAGGGCACAGTGTGTGATACAGGGATAGACCAGAACCAGGATGAAAGGGGACAAGCAGGAGCATAGTGGAGGGCACAGTGTGTGTGATACAGGGATAGACCAGAACCAGGATGAAAGGGGACAAGCAGGAGCATAGTGGAGGGCACAGTGTGTGATACAGGGATAGACCAGAACCAGGATGAAATGGGACAAGCAGGAGCATAGTGGAGGGCACAGTGTGTGATACAGGGATAGACCAGAACCAGGATGAAAGGGGACAAGCAGGAGCATAGTGGAGGGCACAGTGTGTGATACAGGGATAGACCAGAACCAGGATGAAAGGGGACAAGCAGGAGCATAGTGGAGGGCACAGTGTGTGATACAGGAGGAGACCAGTCATTTTTTTTAATGTTTAAAAACTGACTTTTTAAGCAGATAATAATAAATATAAACTTAATTTTATGATAATTTACATTTTTATTCCTGTGAGTGGTTGTGTTGGTAGGGGCCCCAGAGCATTGCTTTGCCCAGGGGCCCATAATGTTGTTAAGATGGCCACCTCACCACCTCCATGCTCTGGGGGAACCCAATCAATTTTTTTATGTAACAACTATTTCTAAATACAGCGGAAAAGTGTATGGAATAAAGAAATAACATTCATATAATGTTGCTCTCTACATAAGCTGTCTTTTCTCATTATTTTTGGTGAAAATGTTGTTTTCGTTACACCCCAATAATATAATAGGCATATCAGACATTTTATTATCTTGTATCCGATCTATCATAGGCACCCATGTGGTGCATCACCGGCCCCATAGCAAAATTTGGATAGTGGCCCAGTGATGTCGCTCTAGCCTCCCTGCTCTGCACCGAGCATCATCATCATCACCATTTATTTATATAGCGCCATTGATTCCGCAGCGCTGTACAGAGAACTCATTCACATCAGTCCCTGTCCCATTGGGGCTTACAGTCTAAATTCCCTAACACACACACACACACACACACACACAGAGAGAGAGACTAGGATCAATTTTGATAGCAGCCAATTAACCTACTAGTATGTTTTTGTAGTGTGGGAGGAAACCGGAGCACCCAGAGGAAACCCACGCAAACACCGGGAGAACATACAAACATGTGCGGTCTGACGTACAGCAGGACACATGGGCCAGATCGGAATGGCTTAGAAGAGGCCCTAGTATGCAGTTTTCCGGAGGGTCCAGGGGGGCAGGCAACCTGGCACTGTCGGGCCCCCCTCAGCTCCAGAACCAGTTACGGCTGCACCCAATGTAACTCCGCCACTGGCACTGATGATAAGAGTGTTTGTGTTTTATTATTAAATACAACATGGCACAAAGACATTTAATTGTCTGAGCAATAACATAGTTCTATAGTACAACTCTACGGTGTTGAAGTACTTATGTCTATGATGAGAACTTAATTGTTGTGGTTCTCTCATGTAACATATGTGGTACTTTTCCTCATTTTTTAAGCATTAGCCTTTTGTGATTCAATCATAACAACACTTAACAACACTTTATTTTCATACATTCTGGGTATAATTTAGCGTTAGGAGTAAATCCAACTAGAAGTTGTGATTTTTATTTGCCCCTTGGCAAAACCATGCTCTGCTGCTGGTAGAGTAACGGCAAAATGTGCAGACAAATTTCGGGATGGGAGGGGGGCACATCCTATTAAACAGTAAATTGCAGTGTATAAAATAAAGCGTAAGTTTTTGTGTGCTACATATAACGGAAAGCATTACTTCCCTGCACCTCATTGATTGTAATGTGGTTTGTCCAGGTACAAATCTTAAAATGAGGCCCCTAATGTTTACACCCTAAAGCTTTGACTTCATCCAGTATCCCCTATTTGCCGCATTGAACACATTCTCTACAGTAAATATGTGTCCATTACCTATTCAACAAAACATGATGTGGGCTATATGAGCAACTGTAGCAATGTTCTGATACAAAATAGATATAGCGTGGGTACAAAAGCTTCTTTCATACTTTGAGTGATAAATGATATAACCCCTACTGTACTATAACAAGCTGTTAGTTTGCTATGACTATATACTCACTGGGCCTGATTCATTAAGGAAAGTACAGCAAAAGAAATTGAGTAACTTTGCACCTGGGCAAAACAATGTTTCATTTGATGGGGATGTAAATTTAAAATGTGATGGCAGATTTATAGTTGGGGTAGGTCATGTCCTGGATCAACTTTGAATTTCAGTGTACAAATAGAGCTAGCAAGTATTTGTGTGCTACATGAAAAAACAGACAGTATTTAACTTATGTACAAAATAATAACCTAATTTGCACCCCTTGCATTGTAACATGGTTTGTCCAGGAGAAAACTTACTCCTTTTTTTGCCTTACATTCCTTGATGAATCAGGCCCACTATCTTAACAAACAAACCAAAAAAATGCCCTTAAACTTATTCAGCGGCACACTCCTAACAATACTCTGTCAATTTATTTTCACCCGATATGGAACTATAAAATTCTAACCTTATAAATAACCATCATCATCACCATTTATTTATATAGCGCCACTGATTCTGCAGCGCTGTAGAGAGAACTCACTCACATCAGTCCCTGCCCCATTGGAGCTTACAGTCTAAATTCCCTAACACACACACACATAATCTGGAATACTTTGTATTTTGTTGTAACAAGTATATTTTTTACTGTGTTGGGTTTAAGATATTCTGGGGCTCATTCAATTCTGCCGCGAATAGAGCAGCGTTAACAGTATTACCGTTAATACAGTAATTTATTTTAGCCTGGATTTCATCTCACAGCTCAGGGAGCCGCAAGTAAAAATCCACCGTTGAAATTATCTTTTTAAGGGTAATTATGAGCAGTTTTACCATATTAACGGTAAAACTGCTAACGCCGCGTTATTCTCAGCACAATTGAATTGGCCCCTCTGTATGTTGTTGTTTCTGCCGTCAGGACCTTCATAACATTGCTCCAAGTCTGTACAGGGATATATCATTATGTACAATATAGACCTTCTAGTGGTCTGGTGCACCCACTACTGGAGCACTTACCAGGAACCTTTCAGTATTTCCAATGCCAGCTACCTTGTGCACCTGTATGTCAGGTCACACTTCCCAACTCCATGCCTTCCAGAGATGGATAAAAGAGCTGTGCTTTCCCTGACTCCTGACTGCAGCTTCTAATTACTACAACATTCCCTGCACTACTAGAGAGTGGTGCCTCTCCTAAGGTAACGGTCTTTCTGGGTAATCCGGCCGGTCTTGTTTACCAGTCTAGTACTGTGTGCTGGTTACTTGGGGCTGGTTGAATCGTTTCTGAAGCCTTGAGACTGTAGTTTGATTGCTTGACTTCTGGTGATGGGGGCAGCAAACTCCACCCACATCCCTCGTACAGGATTCTTTCCCGAGACATAATCTATTGGGAGACTTCTATGACTGCAACATTCCTGACTGACTCTGCCGTCGATACCCCAGCCTTGGGTACTTTTTGGTGGACTTTGTCACAGGAACTTTGGCAATGCATCAGTGCAATACAGCAGCATGGTCAATAAGGCTTAACACATTAACTGAGGCTACTAGTTTCTCCGTCCTTCTCTCTACAGAGGTCCCACTTGGACCAGCTGCAGGTGATTCCACATGTTTTGTTACAGTCCTTTTCCAACACAAGTAACTCTTCCACTGGGTCACTCCACTGTATTACTAGAAGTGGGAACAACCCCTGTTTGCAATGGGATATCATAAGGAATGTCCTCCTTATCTCTTTTTTCATCAATGTAGGAACAAGCTGGTGCTGGTGACGTGGTTCCTCCTCCTTGGACATCCTGACATAGATGAAGATCTGGTGCATCGACCTGTGCTGGAGTTACTCCTCTTTTGGTTAACTTGGCTCTCCCAAAACTGTAGTCTCTGGACAGCTAGCTGGGTTTATCCTACTGCTGTCTGCTGGCTATAGCTGGGATGGACTTACTGTGTCACCTTGCTCCACCACGCTTTATGAGACTTGGCAGGATGTCATTGAACACTCTTACTGGTGCTGCTTGGCCAAACCAACAACTCACAGAATATGTCAACTGCACACCAACATGGTTTTCCCAGTTGTTAGAGAGTATTGAACTGTTACCCCTAAGCTCCTTCACTAGCACCTGGAACATCTCACATTTTTTGGGCAATGTATACCTGCTACAGCACCACTTTGCTTTCTGCTCTGGCTGAATCCTTCCTGATACATTACTTTTGATCAGAACTATTGGCTGGCTGACACCGTGCTGACTCAGGATGTCAGTCTCAACACAGGACAGCCGTGGGATGGATTAAAGTGTGTTCTTTAATCTGTTGGTTGCAGGAACACAGCAGGGACAGACATCTCACATAAACAAGCAAAATTGTATTATTAATGGTGTGTTTTGGCTCACACAACCCTTATAAATCATGTTCCTTCAAGTGCAAACATACATCACTAGAAATGAATGATATTATACCATATACTTTACACTTTTTTACACTTAGACCAAGAGGTTGGTAAACCAGGCCCCAGCACTTTAACCAATCAAGACTACCCCCTTTATGACTGCGGACAATCCAACAGGACTGAGCTGTATGGAAACAACATCCTCTGCAATTCTAGCAGATGCTGCCTTAACTGAGGTAAGGATCTTACTAGGCAATCTGTCTAGTCTTGCACCCTTCATTGGTTCCTCGAGCCTGGTTGTAGTGGATCTCCTGAAGACTATAGATTGGTTGCCTGACTCCTGTTGATGGGGGCAATAAACTCAACCCTCCTCCACTCATCCTTTTCCAGGACTAAATCTATTGTTAGGCCGTCCATGCCTGCAAAATTCCTGACCTCCTTGCTGACCCTGTGTAATGCGCCGGACACTCCGCCACTATTACCTTGGTCCGATGCGAAAGTCAGGCCTCCTCCATCAGGCTATCTGGCAGCGGTGACGGTTCCTGTTTTCTGATGGTGACCGCCATCTTGGCTCGCACATGGGCACCCGTCTTTCATCTCCTTCTATAATCGGATATAGGTAATCCATTCAAACCAGGACTCTTACCATGGGGTGATGATTTAATGGTGTTTTCCAATTTGTGAAATGTAAAAAGTTAGAGTCAAATGCATCTCCTCCAGAATCTGGGGTAAACCGCACTCTTGGAGATATTGGGTAATTTTATTTTTTCTCATTTGGAGGCAGTCCTGAGTGCTAGGGGCTAAGATATTATGTAGTTTAGTATAATACAAATCAAATACCTTAGAAATCTCACTGTCCAAGTAATGTAGTCCACCAGATAAATCTTTAATTGAATGGATGTTAAAGATCTATGAGCTCTGAGAGCCCTAGCTAACAATTTACCCAGATTGTTGCCCCAACGGAAATCTATTTCAACATTTTCGAAAGACTAATTTCATTCTGTCGTCCAATAGTTTATACAGGGTCGCCCTTGGCTCCCTCAATTCCTTACATACTGACACGGATATGTTGTCTTTATGTTTCAACTCAAGATTTTTGATTTTTAAGAGTAGAACCTCTTATTGCTTCTTGAGGAATGAACCCAACTGTATACACTTTTCACTTATTACACATTTATGAGCCACCCACACAGTAATTTTGGAAGTTTCACCATTATCATTAAGAGAAGAGTATTCTGCGATGACTTCTTCCAATTGAGATTTACAATAAGTATCTTGCAGAAGTGATTCATTAAGAGGCCATGTTCAGTCTCGACGAGGAAGGTTAACTATAGATATATTGATGTAAATTGGTGCATGATTGGACCATGTCATTTGTCTTATCTTGTCATCTGACAGAAGACAAAGGTGTCTATGTCCTATAAAGAAATAGTAAATTCTACTATACATGGAATGTGCATGTGAGAAAAAAGTGTAATGTTTAACATCTGAATGGGTGAGTCTTCAAGTGTCAGCCAGCTGGTGGTCATGGAACACTCGTCTCGCCTTTCTGGCATCCCAGTGGGATACACTATTTGCTGAACTTCAGGATTCTACTAGTCGATCAAAAGCCCAATTAAAGTCTCCTCCAACTATTAAAACGCTTTCCTGCTGGAGTGCAATCCGGTCTAACACATGGGATAGGAAAGAAGGCCAGCCAAGGTTCGGGACATAAGGCGGTTTGAAAAAATGATTGCCACTCCCTACGATTTCCCCTCAGTGTTATTACTACAGTATACCTGGAGGTATACCTGGAGGTAATGGTGATTATTCAAAGAAGGGGCATTGATTTTTAAATGGGTTTCAGTGGGGAAAGGCTATGTCAATTTTTTCCTATTGAAGTAATCAATAGTGTTTCTTAGGAATATTAAACCCTTTAACATGAGTAGAAATAATTTTCAAATTACCTGTAGCGGAGGCCATCATGGAGGGGAAAATGATGAGGACATTCTTTGCTGTGACTACTATGAAGGCTTAGGTTCTCTCCTTCTCAATGCCGATGCATGACATCCAGTAATCTTGGGGAGGAGACAGAAACAAGTGTGTGTGTGTGTGTGTGTGTGTGTGTGTGTGGTGGTGGTTGGGTGGTGGGGAAGGGGGGGTTGGAGAGGAGAGAAAGAAAGATGGGGCAAACAAAGGGAATGGCAAGTAAAACGCGCAAACACCATGTAAATGGAAATTTAATGAAGGTATCTCTTGCTTGAAGTAACATGGTGGGCTCAATGTTCGTCATATACAAAAGTTGGGTGAGCGGGATTGGTAATTGGGGTAGAATAATAAGCATCAATAAAATCAATAAATAACATGATAAATGTTTTATACTGTGTGTAATAACAAAAGCATAATGAGTACAGCTTAGCAGAGGGTGAAACTTATTGAGAACGAAGGATGATAAGCATAAACTAATTGCTTGCTAACATGTAAATATAACATTATCATATTCCTATTGGGTGATAAAACTAGCAAGATAACATTTAAAGAAGCATAATTTAGAAACCATAGGGCATATATAGCCAACTGGTGTAAGTAAACGGTCTAATAAACTAATTCCAATAAGGCAATAGAAAAATGTAGACATCACGTAATAACTAAGTAAGCACGGCAATCAAGTGAATCAGTTGACACTTGGGAATTTCTTGGGTAGCCACGTGCTTCGACTTTCTTTTGAGCCTCCTATTGGTTAGTTATTCTTCACGTTGAGGCAACGGAGGAGAGTCAAGATAAACGCCTACTTTGAACCAGTCTGGGAGAGAAATCTTCTGTAAGCCAAGTGTCTCGTAGAACATGTAAAAGTCCACTGGGTTGCACAATTGTTGATTTACCGTTGTGTGAGTCCTGAACACTCAGGAAGAAGCCCCAACGGAACCTAATATTTTGGTTCTTGAGAGCGTCAGTTAGTGGACGTAAGAGGCAACATTATTGGGTTGTCTGCCAAGACAGATCTTGAAAGATCTGTATTCTATGTCCGTTGAACTCTATGACCAAAGTCTTCTGGCCTTTTGCATGATCTCTTCCTGTAGTAATGGAGGCAGCAAATAATGTCTCGTGGTTGCTCCTTCTGAAGGCTTTTTGGCCTCAGCACCTATGTGCCCTATCGAACATTATGAGGTTGTTGGGGTTGATATCTAATATTTCATTAAATATTTTTGTTAGAACATCAACAATACCTTGAGGGGGATTGCCTCAGGGACCCTACTGTCAGGTTATTGCATCTGACACGATTATCTAGATCTTCTATGCCTCTCTTCATTTCACACATTTCTTTTGCCTGGTTGTCAACTGTATCTCTCCAGAGAAGGTCAGATTGTTGCTCTTGAGTGTTCTCCAGTGTGGAGACCCTGGATGTAACTTGAGTGAGGTCTGATTGGAGAGTAACAAGTTGAGATGTGAGGCCAACTTGAAGCCTCTGTTCAAGGTCTTGGCTATCTTGTTTCCTTGGTAAGGTATCAAGACGATTTCTCCCAAATCTCCATTAATCGGAGTAGGAGACGTTAGAAGTTTATGTCTATGAGATAGTGGGTGAACCAGGAGACACACAAGGCATGTATGTACACACTGACAAAAAGAGTTTGGTCTAGTGAGGACTTGAAGCAGATCTGACTGTGTGGGAAGCATTTTAGAATTATTTGTGGCTTTCTTGGTTGACCCCTTTTTGTCCTTCCTCATTGAGAATACAATTTAAACACCTTTTGCCGAGTATCAGATCATATCTCGTTAGCGTAAGATGTTGGAAGTCCTCCATTGACTAGGTGGCTTATTTCATGAAGGTTTTAAAAACAAGCCCTGTGGGCCTTCCTAGATAGGGCCTGGTAGTTGTATAACGTAGAGACTTACAAAGATTATACAACAATTACATCTTTCCTTGATGACAAGTTGGTATACAGGAAATAATTTTCACTGAAGAACACTAATGTGTGTGGCACTATACAAAGTCTGACAGGAATCTTAATAAGTGAGCACCATCAAGTGTCACAATCAAAGGCCTCAGGGTATATAGTGTTGGCTCCCTTTTACAGAAGGTCGCTAGATAGTTGCAATGGAACCACATTTGGGGGCACACCAATGAGACAGGGGCAATGTAGGGGTGTAGGGCTAGTAGGGGTGAGTCAGTGGTATGCCTGGTTAGGGGGGGCATTGAGAGTGGGAGCTGTAGTTGCCCACTTGCGCTGGTACAGTTAAGGGGACTTCGCATAATATGTGGGGGCTGCACTCACGCTGGGTTCTAATTATTTGATGTTTACATGTGCCCCAGTTAGATGTTAAAATGAGGTTTGATAATCATTCAAGGTGTCAGCTAACATGAGATAATAGAGAGGCAGTGAGAGTGCAGTCATTGAGGCAGGTAGTGCTATAAAGTTTATATGATATGGAAATCTACTGTATACAGAAGTCAAAATGGCTTTCCCTTCTTGATCCTCTTGGCGGGAAAGACTGGAAGAGAGGTAAGGTAGATTTCAATGAAAAATGTACTCAGTTTCTGCCAGAACTGCGAGGCAGTACCAGCACAGTTCATCTGAGATTCCTCTGTGCCAGTAAACTCGGGGTAACGCCGGTACGATGTAAATCTGTGTCTGCTCCATTCAGCTTCAAAACCACACCCCTCTCCTGACCTTTTTTTTTTAAACATGTATACTGCAAATGTGGGGAGTAGTAATGAAAATTAGACTAGTAAGTTGTAGCAGTTTGTATAATGGAGCAGTATTAGCTGCTGGGACATTGAACCTGTCAATCACTCTGCATTTAAAGTCACGCTGCATTTCTAGGCAGAATTTATGACCCAGAGATTTGGAGTGAGCTGATAACGACCCCATACCCTTTTTGTATTTATAACGTAACCCTTTTCTTTTCCCATGAATGCTTTGGCATCACAAAAATGTATTCTGCAATGCCAATAAAGCTTATTTAGATTTAAAAGAAACATGGCCAAAATGCTGCTGGTGTCAGATTTGGGGCCAGCAGCATTTTCGCTTACTAAATAGTCACCCACAGTTTCTCCTGGCAGTAAACAAATGCATTTGGTGGCTGCTGGGACATGAACTCTGATGCTATAGCAACTGAGGGCAGAAAATATAATACCTGTATTTGGTGGTTCACCCACACTGGGAAGCTGCTAAGTACTGTAGAGGCCTTAGAGCCCCTCTGTGATGAGCAGTCCAAGGGTCATCTGCAGCTTGCCGAGCTTTCACCTGTGGCCCTCAGATCCTTCCTGCTTTATACCTATCACTCTGTTTTAAGCCCAATTGACCCTAGCTCTTATTTTTTGCTTAATGCCACTCCAAGCTTCACTCCGTGAGAGAATAGGATTGAACTTTATTTGACTGAGCAGCCAACTTTCACATCACATGACCTCCTCCCACAATGCAGCACCAGCAGTACATGTGAGATCTGAGAAGGGATGTGCAGCCTCCACTATAAGGTCCCTCACCTTTTTTCTTGAAAAAGAGCTGCATAATTCCTATATACTTCATTAAAGCAAGGCAAGGCATTTTTAGGCAGGGTTTCATTAGTCATTAGATTAGTTGTGGGTTGCTGCTACGCCTAGTGGCTGGTGAGAGGGGGGTTTGAGGAATCTTTTGTGTGAAGTCTTAGGGACATGGGAAATATGAGGGGTGAGGTAGCTGAACGGCGTTTAAGTGGTAGGAAAGGGCATATGGGGTTGTCACGAACAAGGTAGTTGGAAGGCCTTACCTGCTGGTATTTGCGCTGCTACGCAAGGAGGTGCGGAGTCTAACCACGCCCCAGGTCTTCACCAGGGAACCCTGCAAGGAGTTTAGGACTTAGCCGCTGAGACGTGTCGGTCGCGGTTCTCCCAGGTAGCTACTGTCAGGCGCCGCCCCGCTGTCTCCTCGGGACGGCCGCCTGTGTCAGTTTCCGGCGCGTCTGGTTGTCAGCTGACAGGAAGCTGCTCAGTAGGCAATGGAGACGCGATGTTCGGGCGCAGTCTTGTTCACCGGAAGTGATGCAACGGGACGAGCTACGGAGCAGGCGTCCGTTCCGGCACCAGCTAAGAGTGCGGGACGGCGCCTGACAGGTGTGAGTGGGAGGTTTGATTCGTATTTGGGGTAATCTGAAGGTTTGTTTTTATTAAGTACATACGGGATCTATTCCAAAAGGAACGTGGATCTTTTTCTTTGATTAAATATATTGTTTTAACTTATTTATAAGATTAGAGGACCACACACATCGCCCTTGAAGTGTATGGTTGTCCATCGCTGCCATAGAGGATTATCTTACTGTGGATAAAATTATGGCCTTGCTGATCTAAACTATGCATCTGTAAGAACTTTGAGTTGCAATGTTTTACTTTACATGATAACTCTTCTTATGTATTTTTTTCCTAAAGCTGAACAAATATGAGCCGATTGTGTTGCTGGGATCGGTGCTCTATTTGCCAATTCTTGACCATATGGGGGATTGTTAGAGCTGTCATATTTATGGCAATGGTTGAAAACGAATGCTTACAATCAGATCATTATCGAGCATCATGTTTATCTCACACATTGTAAATGTGTCCAGTATTGTAGAATGTGCAGCCAGCTGATGAGCCAGTAATCCTTTAATTGATTTGTAATTATTCCTGATAAGTTCTCTAGAATATCATAGCATCACTGAACACTGTTATAAACAGGCCACTAACAAATATTTCTCTGCTAACCAGGCCAAGCTTTGTTGACAGAAATGAAACTGTTATTAAAATAAAAATACCCTCTAATGGTAAGGAATTATTAAGTGTATTTGTTTCATGTTAATAAAATTAGTATACTTAGTACGTGGTTGGTCCAATTGATCGGCTAGCGTGCCTATGTTCAATGATCGTACACACATACTGATACAGTCATTTTCCAGACAGCATGATCAACATCCAATCAATCCCCAATGGATTTGGACCAGGCAAAACGACTGTTTGAACAGCTTAGCGCCCGATGTCTGTCTTGCCTGCAGTCTCTCACTGTGAAGATAACTGGATTTGGGGAGTGCTCTTCAGACATCTGCTTTGGAGTCTTTAATCTCCTCATACCCAGCACATTGTAATCTAAATGGTCTGCTGTGACTTGCAGCTGCTCCGCTTTATATACACAGCTAGACTTTATACAGTCAAGATAGAAAGAAGAACTTTCAGGTTGTAATTGCTGAAAAATGAAAATAGGGGCCTCAGTATATCATGTATGATAACGCTGTGAAAGTATAAACAATACCAAATGAATGCTCCCTTATAATAACAGGCAGAGAGGGCGTGCATGCTGATAAACCAAGCCACCGGGATATCGCCCGTCTCGGATCAAGTCCGTCATCGGAGACGTGGATACAACAAGGTATGACCTGATCTGTATTAAAAAGGGTAATGCAGGAATAACGCAAAATGAAACGTGAATCTGATCATATGGCCTTGCTGAAACTGCCCTGGCCAAAGTTACCAACGATCTCTTATTAGCCAAATCCAAGGGTCACTTCTCCCTACTCATCCTCCTCGACCCCTCTGCGGCCTTCGACACCGTTGACCACCCCCTCCTGCTACAAACTCTTCTCTCTCTTGGCCTATCTGGTTCTGTCCTCGCCTGGTTCACCTCATACCTCGCGAACCGCTCCTTCTTGGTATCCACGTCTGGCTCCTCCTCCACCCCCTCCCCTCTTCCTGTTGGAGTCCCTCAGGGCTCTGTTCTCGGCCCTCTTCTTTTTTCGCTCTATACCTCCTCGCTTGGTGCTCTCATCTCCTCCTTCGGTCTTCAGTATCACCTTTACGCTGACGACATCCAACTCTACATCTCCTCGCTTGATCTTTCCCCCTCCCTTCTCTCTCGTGTTTCCGACTGCCTCTCGGCAATCTCCTCCTGGATGTCCTTGCGCTTTCTTAAAATTAACATCTCTAAAACTGAAATAATTGTCTTTCCTCCCCCCAGGCTCCCCTTCCACCATGACCTCTCTATCACTGTCAACAACACCTCCATCTCCTCTGTCACCCAACTTCGCTGCCTGGGCGTTACCTTCGACTCCTCTCTCTCCTTTACCCCCCACATTCGCCCCCCTCCGCTCTATTCTGAACGCGGCTGCCAGACTCATCTTCCTCTCTCACCGCTCCTCCTCCGCTTCCCCTCTCTGCCTTGCCCTACACTGGCTCCCCATCCCCTACAGAATCATCTTCAAACTCCTGACCACCACATACAAGGCACTCTCCCAGTCTACTGCCCCTTACATCTCCAACCTCTTCTCCATTCACACTCCTGCCCGCTCCCTGCGCTCGGCCAATGACTATCACCTCTCCTCCTCTCTGATTACCTCTTCCCACTCCAGAATCCAAGACTTCTCCCGGGCAGCCCCCCTTCACTGGAATGACCTCCCTCGCTCCGTCCGTCTCTCTCCCACTCTAAGCTCCTTCAAACGGGCACTGAAAACCCACCTGTTCCTCAAAGCCTACCACCCTTCCACCTAACCCGCTCTTCCCTCCATCCTCCCGAGTCCCGTCCCCTCTTCTCTCCTTTACATCAACTGGCCCCTTTTGTACCTGAGTTTTGTTCACCCTCCCTTAGGATGTAAGCTCATTTGAGCAGAGCCCTCTTCCCTCCTGTGTCCTTACCTACTCTTCTGCTCCGTCTTTTCTGCATTAGCCTGCTTGGAGCTTCTGAAGTGTTGGTATTTTTGTTCACTGCTCAGTAATGTTTTACCCTGTACTGTCTATCGTCTGTGCATTGTACGGCGCTGCGGAACTCTTGTGGCGCCTAACAAATAAAGGATAATAATAATAAGGATAATAATAATAAATATCTCACTTGACGTGTTTTGTCTATATATTTTTCAACCTCTTTATTTTCACATATTCAGTAATGTACATAAATCTATACCAAGTAATCTGTTATGTCTGTAAAAGGTTAATAAACCCCACCCCTATGTATATTATATAAATATTTTGCTATTACAATCAACTTTTTAAATAAAGGCAACAGGATGCAGTATTCCTTGCTCATCTATACTGTCCAACAATGTTCAGCATGTACCGACTACACTAAAGTGTACTCTGTTTTCTCACCTTCATGTCAGTGGGGTGTAGTCAAAATGTCTACATGCAGAATGTCAACAGTGATAATGTCTACACTGTTATAATGTCACCCAAGAAAATGTCTACATGTTTATAATGTCTACACATTTAAAATGTCAACATGTAAAATGTATACACTGTCATAATGTTGACATTCAAAATGTGGACATAAATAAATGCAAAAAAAAAGCAATAAAAAAAGGCAATACATGTAACATTCCTCCCACTTAAACAGCCCTAGTGCTGCCAGTCTAGGATAGTACTAGCAAAATCAGCGGGACTAAAAGCATGCCCCCTCCCCCAACTGATAGCACTAGGGCTCTTCCTACACCCCTGGGGCAGTGGGTGGGGGGGGTCATTTTAATTGTTTTAATCTATGAATCTATTTTGTCCCTGATGTACTACAGGCCTCAGCATGCCCAGGCTGCCATTAAGTGCTGACGCTTGTAGTACTACAAGCGCCAGCAAACCCATAGCAGCCAGGGCATGCTTGCACTAGGGGAACCACAAGTGCTAACATGCCCTGGCACCCAGGGCCTGCTGAGACCTGTAGTGCACCAAGAAAAAATGGAAATAGAACACTGACATAAGTGTAAATGTTATTTTAGTTGAAATAAAATACCCCAAAACATCCCTCATTCACCCTCTTTATTTCTCACCTAGATCCAGGCTCTCATTTGCACGGTGGCCTAGTGGTTAGCACTTCTGCCTCACAGCACTGGGGTCATGAGTTCGATTCCCGACCATGGCCTTATCTGTGTGGAGTTTGTATGTTTCCTCCGGGTGCTCCGGTTTCCTCCCACACTCCAAAAACATACTGCTAGGTTAATTGGCTGCCATCAAAAATTGTCCCTAGTCTCTGTTTGTCTGTCTATCTCCCTCTTCGTCTGTCTGTGTCTGTGTGAGTGTGTGTCTACATTAGGGAATTTAGACTGTAAGCCCCAATGGGGCAGGGACTGATGTGAATGAGTTCTCTGTACAGCGCTGCGGAATTAGTGGCGCTATATAAATAAATGATGATGATGATCCTTGGCTTGGCAAAATAAAAATACCCTCATGCACGATGCAATACGAGCTGGTAGATTCTCGCTCTTAGTCCCCCCGATTTTGCGATTATCAGCCTAGGCTGGCAGCACCAGGGCAGGTTAAGCGTGTTTTTTTTGTGTACATCTATTTATTTATGTTGACATTTTGAATGTCGACATTACAACCCTATAGATATTATTACAGTATGTACACGTTACATGTTGACATTTTCAATGTGTAGACGTTATGAACATGTAGACATTTTGTTGGTCGACATTATAACAGTTTATACATTATGACTGTTGACATTGTGGTGTAGACATTTCATCCCCAATCCATATCCATGCTTACATACATGCTGGTGTAGCCTGTGCCAAATCCATCAGGTCTCTAAGAAAGAAACTTTTGTATCAGTCCACTACATGTTTACAACCAATCTATAGAGCACTGTTATCCACCATGGCCCCAAAAATGTAAATAGCTCTGTAGGGGGGAGCAAAGTGCATATTGTGTCTAGGAACGTCCTTGGTTTCATCCCAAGATAAATAAATTGTATGGGGATCTTCTGCTATGCCGCTTCTCTGTTGTATTCAGAGAGCCCTAAACGTCTCCTCACAGCTTTACTTCCTGACTGTGTTTATTAGTATAGTTGGTCCAGTCTGCTGTAGTTCTAAATGTTCTTTTTGCAAATGATATAAATATGTCTTTCTTCTCCCTTCAGGAGAAAGCTGCAGGGATTTTCTGTCCCTCTGTCTGTAAAAAGTAGAATAATTACAGAGCGACTAGTAATCTTTTAGGTGTTTTTTTTTTCTTAAAATGTTTAATTGCAAACAGTTTTGCCAAACAGTAATGAAAGAAAGTGTATGCAATATTTTAGGTGTGAGACGGGACATCTAGGATTCCAGTCACATAGGAGTAACTGTAGATCTGTAGGGTTGGGATTATTTTACGGTCTGACAATAAACACTTATTTGATTAGCAGTAGTAGAGATTATAGTTAGTAACAGATAAGGATCTTGTGTAACAATAAGTAGGTCAGTGGGGACCTGGAGGCGAGGAGCTCTCCTGCTGATTAATACTAGATGTCTCTCTGAATATTAATCATAAATATGTGCAAAGATGTATGAGAACAATGGTTCTATTTATATATGTTATGTTCTGTGCAATCCAACTAGAGAATAAAGGACAATGATCTTGTGCAAGAATATGTTGCATCATTTGCGCTTGCGATATCTCTGTGACATTCCACTTTTTCATTTTACTGTAGGAATATAATTTATACAAACATACAGGTATGGGATCTATTATCCAGAACGTCTGTGACTTACAGATAAAGGGGCACATTTATCAATCATCGGCAAAAATGAAAAATAGTTATTAATCCTTATCGCATGGATAAGGATTGAACTATTTCTCAAATTTATTAAAAATGGATCACAGAAACAGCAGTTCCGATAAACTGCTGTTTCTGTGATAAAAAAAAATCACACTTACCCCGCTTCTTCGGAACGCGATGTCCTCCAGGTCCTCTTAATTTGTCTTCACACTGGAACTGCGCATGTGCACAGACATCCCTGCTCTCTCTCTCTGCAACTATCATGTGATCCCTCCACACATGCGCTGTCCAGCTCTGCTCTTCGGAGCAGAGCTGACAGCACTGAAATCTGGAATCTTGAGCTGGCGTACATTATCAAGACAAGTTACCGTAAAAAACTTTTTTTCGGAACTTGTTAGATTGCGGCCAGGAGCAGTCACCATACTGTTGAATGGTGACTGCTCCCAAAAATGAAAAGGAGTGCAAAGCAGCAGATATCCACGATATCTGCTGCGATGCACCTTTCATAAATTTGCGGAGGACACAGAGGGACCTTAATTTCCTGGTAAGAGCACTATTGTGCTTTCTTAAATATGCCCCATAGGGTTCTGCTGTAAATTGTAGCATCATGCCTACAATATTGTAAATTGCATTTAAAAATTGTCATTGCACTGCCCATTATAGTCCCTTCTTGGTATAGTTTTTAGCAGAGCTCCTCTTAGTGACTGTAGGAGGAGGTCAGTAATCATGACTGTGTGTATGACATTATCACTGGGAAGTAGCAATTATTTACTTATTTACATACTTTTCACATAAGAGTTCTCAGCCTGTATTTTAACGAAGTACATGAGAGGATATAACATCAACATCCTATTATTCCACAGTCCCCATTACTTGTATATATGTCCATGGACATTTTACTGGTGGACGGGTCAGCACGACCTGCAGCAAATGATATGGCTGCAGGACACGATTATAGTTTATTTCTATTGCACTGTATATCTAACGTTTAAAGCCAGATATACAATAAAATACTGAGAAATACATATATTATACATACAATAATAATTAATTCTTTAACTTTTCTTGCAGGCTGTTACCTTAACTTCCATGCCCTTAATGACGTGGTAGTAGGCAAGAGAAATAAAAATGACATCACAGATATTTGGTGCTCTGACGCAACTAGTGACATTATTATGCTTTATCTACAGCTAATTTATCTGCTATTAATTTGTAGAGTGAAGGAAGAAAGAGGAGAGAGGTAGAGAAAGAGACGGAAAAAGAGAGCCAGCGCGCACATAGCATAGTAATTCCAATACAAACAAACCATCCCTCTGTGCAGTGATGTGTGCCAAACTCTGGAACAGAGAAAGGAGGAGGGAATTGGGATGGGAGGGATGGAGAGAAAAGACTGCTTGTGGTATCCAAAGGAGAAGGGGATACGATTGGACAAGGGGAGGACTAGAAGTTCAGGTTTCAGACAGGGGGAGTTCCCAGGGAGGAGGAAGGGGCTGGGAGTGTGCATGAAGGGTGAGGGGGAGGGAAAAAAGTCAGATACACTTTCCATTGCTTTTCATACACGGGAACTGCACTGATTGCACCTAACGTCTATGTTCACTTTGGGAACTTTTTATATACTTGTATGAGTGTTGATCTGCTGGTTTCATTACAAGTGCATTGCTGCTTTGGGGATGCTCGAACAGATTCTTTGGATTTTTACGCACTAACATTTTGGATTGTTACTTTCAGAGATTAAAGACATTCTCGCATCTCCACGGAGAGAACACAGGACTCTTGCAGACCTCACTCATTCACTCTGGATGGAGGGGGGGGATCTGGCTGTTTCCCCTCTTTTGAACCTCACTCTCTAGTTGTTGATGGGTCCTGTTGTATGAGGATTACACGTACTGGACTGGTCTTCACTGGGACACTTCTTTCCATTTCTTGGAGGTGCTGAGAGAGGGAATTACTTCTTCAAATTGCTGGAACTGAACTCGGGAATCTGTCCCCAGAGAGTTACTGAGACCTCTGTGTTGTGTCTTGCCAGGCACACGCCTGCTGCAAGGCAGGGGGATCTTTTTACATCACAGTCTTTCCAGGTAATGCCAGAATGTCCCTTGCGCTGCTGCGTCTTACATGTCACCATGTGCGCAATTATCCCATGCGCAAATAACTGCTGTGCACCCCTCAGTCGCTCATTCTAGTGGGATTCTTCATTTACTATGGGGTCTAAACCTTTCTATCATTGATTCAATATGCCGGTTGGTAAAGTGTATATGTGCTTTGTAGAAGTTAGCTGTTTAAGGCCAGTCTCAAATCTGGATAAGGCAAACATTTTGAGGACTAAGAAAAACAAGGCAAAGGGGTCAGATGCGTAGCACAGCGCTAAGGTGCCCTACAGCGTTAATGGATTTATGTCTGGTCTTAGTTTTCCTGGAGTTTGTTTTGTATTATTTAGTTTAATTCTCTTTATAAGTAGCGCAGAAATCTGTAAGCGAGGAGAGTGACAGTTATATGCGGCACATGATGGGTTAACCTACCTGTGCATCTGAAACTGTCTGTTTCACGTGGGCGATATAAGTCTTAATTGCTGAAAAGTGGAACAATGGCAAAGGGAGGTCCTGCGTTGTCATAGTATTAGGACTCTGCTTTAGATCTCAGGCTTTGGTTCACTAGGTTTGTCTTTGTGTATGTTTATCCTATGGGACAGGCTGGAAGTGTCTGGAGAACAAGTTTCTATTATTGGCTTATCTACCCAACCAGCAATATCTTTACAGTATGTGTATAAAACAATGAACAAGAGTGTTTAATCTGCTGCATTACCTCTTGGGTATGACCTACCAGTCTTCCTACTACTGTTATCAGACCTCATTGTGGATTAGAACAGTGATTGACAATGGTCTAATAGGAATTCTCCATCAGCAGTTTTTTGTGTTTGTTTGTTTTATTGGTTTTGTGAAAAAGTTTCTCTGGTGAGATCATCCCAGTATGTGTGTAATTGTATTGTTACTGAATTTTAGTGCTGGAATGTGGTCCTGGATCCCCCTTCCCACCAATATTGTGCTTTTATCTGTATCGTAGCCTATTATATAATGGGTTAAACGCTGTAAGGCGCTCCAACTATTGCATTCCTCATTTCAAAGTTTCTTGCTCTGAATAGGTTAGACTGACTGGTTATAAAACTGTCTTAACCAGTGACAGATTTACACTGTCTGGGGGTGAGTAGGGGAGAACTGCAGGATTTCACTCAAGTCTGGGGCCTGCTAGGAATGTCGCATCCCTGTATGGTGTAAACCTATTTTCTCCCTCAGAGGCCTTTTTATGTTCTTCATTATAACAAAGGGCTCCTCTCTGGTACAGTGAAAGTTAGCAATCACAGTTTTGTTAACTACTTACACTCCAAGACAAACGTTTTCCCTAAGGCCGTGAAAGGGTTGAGTAGATATAAGCTAATAAAGTAAACCGAAATATGTCTGGAAGAGATTTGTGCTTATTGATATGTTCTACAATTGCATTTGGCTGCCTATAACTCAACTACAATTGCTATCTTTCTCAACTAGCTAATAATTGACTGGGGGCCATGAGTATTGTAAATAGCCACAAAAGAGCCACAGGTTGCCTACCTGCAATCTAAATACTGGAGGGACTTAATTAGAATACACCTCAGGAGTTGAGTAACATATGCCAACTGCAGCAATTCTTTTGGTTATAATATGTTCTGTGTTTGGATTCCTACAGCGTTCTAAATGGTCCTTTCATGATTGAATCTCAAGTGTTTGGGGGAAAAGTGCTACCTAATTAAAGTAATTATCACTACTCGCCAAGCCTTAAAACCGGAGTGTTTTGCTGAAGAAAAACTGGATGCTTTTTGTATGAGATGCGTATTGTGCCCGAGCTGGTGAATGTACATTGTGTGCTGGCATCTGCAGTTGTACGTTCGTGTGAAATTTTTCATTCTTAACTTGTATAGTGAAGTGTATGTAATAGATGGAGTTCCTTTCAGCTTCCATTGTAACTTTTAATGGGGGTTGGAAAAGATCCTTGATTTGTAAGTAGTGAGTGACTGAGAAGAGGCAGCCTTACTTCTATGGAATGCCAATTAAAATGTAGATTAGGGGTATTTTGTGATCTCTGCAAAGCTTTAGAAATAAAATCTATGGTGGGGTGTTGAGGGAGGAGGCCGGCTCTTCTTGGAACCAAAATGAGAAATTCTATATGGGATTTGCAAAGCATAATTAAAGATGATGAGGGCATTTTGCCTTCTAGGGATTTAAGCAGGACTGGGGGAGCAGGGGTTAAACCCCTTTTAACATGAAAGCACTTTGGGGATAGCTATGTTAAAGAGGAACAAGTTGTCTAAGAAGGTGCTATTTTAATGAAAACTGATGTACTTCTAATTGGTATTCTTACCATAGAAAATGACTGGCTGAAGTGATTAGAATGGACCAGTTCTCAATCTGAAAGAGCAAACTTCTGGACAGTTCACTGGGACAGTGACAGATGCTCTTTCAAAGGAGACGTCCTTGTAGACCTGGAAGTAAGCTTTAATAAAGGCTTTTTATGAATTGCTTTTTGTTGGTAGGTATACTAATATAATATTTTTAGAAACTGGGGTTCCTAATGACAACGCTATCTGAATAACCTTGAACTGCAAGGGCATTCCCTTACATGTGGTTGCTGCTGGAGTGCTTCAGTTTGCCTATGCTTGACCTAGTTCCTAGTAGCTATTCTTGGACTGTGTACAGTTTTGAAAGCTCTGGAGATATTATTGGGGTGATTTTTGCCACACCAGTAGGTGTTAATGATGTAGTTCAGGGTCATATAAACACATAAGGGCTTTTTTTTTTTTTTTTGCCGTAACTCTTAGCAGCCAATCAGATTCTGCCTCTTATTCATGTACGATCAGGGACGTGCCTGGCCAATCTGCTACCTGAGGCGGAAAATGAGACGGCGCCTCTCTTATCCCTCAACATTTATGTTGGAGTTGTGTGAAATTTACAAGACAACCTGTTGTACTTTTAAAACATTATTAGATCTATCAACAAGATAAATGCTACTAATTTAGACTCTTGCGTCAAGAAAATTGTCATTTTAATGTAAGCCTGTTCATTTTGCCGACACACCCCTGTGTATGAAAATATAGAATATTAAATAACATTTCTGATTGGTGCTGTATTTTGCAACTGCTCTGTTGTTTGCACCATATTCAGTAAGTGTAATGATGCTTTTTGTTTCTTTCTTGTTTTGTTTTAAAGAACAAGCACTAAATGAAGCATCTCTCATCTAGCTATTCACACTTGTGCTGGATGTGACTGAATGACCCAACTTACAAGTGATCACAATCGCTCAACAGTGTTGCATACATATAATACCTATTTCTGTAAATATTATTAATACTTCTGTTTGCTAACTTTTTTGTTTGTTTGTTTTAGGTCTAGTGACCCTTTAAATTGAATTTTTTTTATACATTGACAGCATGTTGTATACATTTTTTTTTGCATCTAAGCTCCAGATGGTTAGATTCTACCTCACCTGTAAATGGACAGTTAGTTGTATTGTAAACAGCTACAATGAGGGTCACTACACAAAGGCAGTTGAAGAATGGTTTTGTTCAACTGACATTTATTGTGCTAATCTCATTAGTAAAAGAAAACAATGCATTATAAGGAGTGGACTGACTTTCTTTTGTCTTCTTCTAATGCATTAATGAAACCAGTTTAAATGTATTAATCATTTATTTTCTTTCTCATTAACTAGTCTCTGCAAAGAGATGTTTTTACACAAATGTAACACTTTTTGCTTTAGACACTTGTTATCAGTGTTGTCATCCGATGTACTTGCTTCATATAATGTGATTTTACAAGAAGATCATATGCATTCCAGATATTTTGGGCTGCCCATAGGACAATGATGTAGTGCAGTTTTCCTATGGCTCTTTAGCTGCAGCCAAACTCCCAACTTCTACCCATCTCCAGAGATGTGTTTTAATAACAGAGAGCTGCAAATCGCCTTTTTCCCTGTGAACGCACACCTCGTATCTTAAAATTTGTTTTGTAGTGTCACTTGTTGCAACATGATCGGGATGCTTTATAAAGAAATACGTCTCCTCTTGTACAGCGGTTTATTCACATGTTCTTCTATTAGTTTATATATTAAGTGGCCCTTTTTAATGATACACCCAGTATTTTATTTAGAACAGAACAATACAAAGACGCTGTTTTCTAAATGGGTAAAGGTGTGTCCAATTGCTGACCTGAGTGCCTTTAAGCTTCCCTTATAGTATGACATGAATAGCAGCCCCAAGCATGCATTTATGCTTCATACATGCCTTAAATACTTGAAGTATAGGACCCAGTGCATGTTCTGAAATTTAATGTGATTTTGATGCAATATTTAAATACCAAATTGGAAGTTTGAACTTTGCTTCATGCAGAAGGACCTTACACATGTCTGTTGTTTAGTCCTGCTGAAGGCATTGAAACACCCACACATAGGGCTCTCATGCATGTTTCATCTTTATCCCTTTAAAATGCATTTTGCAAACTTTGTTGCATCACCGACCTCAAAGATGGCATAAAAGTCATTCGCCTCCTGGTGTAATGAGCCTAAAATGGGCAACTAAAATGAACCAATGTGCTATTCTGACACTACATATACCTTTGTGTTTCATTCCTCATTGCGCCTTGATTGCACTCTCTTTGTGCTCAATGTTTTCGAGTGGAAAAAGAAGAGTTCAAAAAGCACAACACAAGTTAAATGCACATACAAACGCAGATACGTACTGTCTGATTTGGTAGAATGCTTCTTTTCACATCTGGATTAACACCAGTATGTATGTAGTCTTAACAGTTGGGAGAAAGAATTAAGGGGGAAAATTTATAAAGCTTCGGGTTTGAAAAAGTGGAGATGTTGCCTTTAGCAACCAATCAGATTCAAGCTGTCATTTTGTAGAATGTACTAAATAAATGGTAACTCGCATCTGGTTGGTTGCTATAGGCAACATCTCCACTCTTTCAAACCCGCAGCTTAATAATTTTACCCCTTAGTAATTGTGTGTGACAACATCACTGAGCAGCAACAATAATGTACTCTACTCCTTTCTGTAACTCTCTGGATATCATTTTTTCAGATAAGAAATTGCATGGTGTGTGTGATATATATATATATATATATATATATATATATATATATATATATATATATATATATATATATATATTGTACGCATGAATATTTGTCCTTTTTCCACATGTGAGCACTGAAAATATATAAAGATGGATTTTGTTTGGTTTTAGGTGTCCAGTGCTATGTCCCATTAGGGAGAGGATGTGTTTGCATGAAATCTAAGTCAGTTTGTTTATATTCTTTAGCTTTTCTGAGAATACTTAACTAGCTGAATGTTCCCTGCCCCCCCCTTTTTTTTTTTTTTTTTTTTTTTTTTTATCAGAGCCTGTCTAAGCAGCCAGCCTCAGAGGTGTGATGGATGGACTAGTGACTGGGATGTGTAAATTGCTCTTGTTCCCTTAAGATCTCCCCTGAAAGTGAAAATTAAACAAATAAATATTCAGTAATGATCTCCAGGTGTTAAAACCCTCACTCAGAGCATATAAACCAATTAAGTCATACAATTACATTACTTAATGTAGACAATTGTAAATTTACATTATATGTGGCCAATTCTTTTGTATGCTGCAGACTAACATGGGACATTTATCTTCTGCTAAGGCTCTCAATAAGGACAATGAGGGGCAAGTTAAAAACTGTGTCTATTGCTGTAGGCTCTCTGCTCCATTAACTGTTCTATTTCTATTTACTGGTCATTTACTATCTGTGTTTCTTTAACACATTTCTGCAGGCATCAGAAAATAATTTAAAGATAAATAACAAGTACGAGTCAGAACTGTGTAACGAGAAAATGGTGTCAAACAAGAACGCACGTCAATGAGTTATGAGATTTTGTTGTGCACAAGAGCTTGCAATCTACAAAACATTCATGCCGCAACATGCGATTATCTCAAACCATTCCACTGGCTCCATAAAGACAGTGGATACAATGTATTACATTGAAGAAAACATGTGGGTTAAAAAAATATAACCTTTATATGAAATAATATATTGAAAGCTAGCAAGCAACAATGGTCCCAGTGTCTCGCACACTTGGAGTGGGTTTATTTTATGTGGGAAACATGTTTTGCTAATAAAGTTATTGTATCTGCTTAAGTGCTAACATGGATGTTGGTAACAAGGGAATGTTTTGAGTAGTTTTATGGCCAGCATAATATGAATGTATTGTTATTCTCAGACCACCACGTAGGGGCCGTAGTGTCACTTTGTTGTGCTGTTATGAAGGTATTTGGCTGTCTTCCCTGCCAAATCTCCTTGGTCTCATTTCTCCACTATAGCCAAGTCATTCTGGCATAGTCCGTTGTGTGCACAGTGAGATGGAGAGAAAGCAGGGAGTTGGTGATTGCGGGCTCTACTTGCACTGGTGTGAGTTTAGCAGCCTGTACTTGGATGTAATTAATCACTGGCAGGTTGACAGCTTCACACTGGAGCTCTGGTCTGTGGTAGACATAGAACTGGCATTTGGGGATGACATAAAACAGATCCTCCTCTGAATGAGAAAAGATTTTGCAATTAGAGCAGTTGGAGGCAGCGGCAGGTTTAAGGTAGCGGTTATAGACTACTGCAAGAAAGTTAATAAAAACCCCCAAAAAATGCATATCTACCTCTCTCAATAACCGGTCTATATCTGTTATAAATGGTTCTAATATCCTCAGACACTTACTGGGGGTCATACTGGCAGCAGAACTAATAAAGAAAGTATATGGGTCTAAAGCCCTGATGATGGATCAGTCTGATTTCAAGCCAAAGACTGTCAGGGTAAGCTGAGATTTGTAGTTCCACAGCAGCTGGAGAAATATAGGTTGCCTACTGCTATGTACTAGATGGAAAATGGATTGCAGCTTATAGCTTAATTATCAGTACAACATCAAGCTCAGTCTGTGTTCCTGTTAACATGTTGCTTGGTATGGCTGAATATAACTTTAGCTTAACTGCTCCATTCTTGTTTGTATACAAAACTCCATGTTCACTGGACAGTGTGCTTATTAATGTCTTAAGGATAAATGTTTTAAAAGCACTTATTTTAAAATGATGCTATGATTTGCAGAGCTGTTAGAGTAACACATCCCTGAGAGATGTGTGGTCCAAACCGTTTTGCTTGATGACATCAAACACATGTTCTACCGTTTTGTTCTCAAATTAGCACTGTTCCATTTGTGGGGCTGCCCCCAGTCGTATTCATAAACTTATTTGACTGTGAGAGCCAGCAGTTGTTGTGCAGAGTGACTTTCTTATTATCATCATCATTATCATCATCACCATTTATTTAAATAGCGCCACTGATTCCGCAGCGCTGAACTGAGAACTCATTCACGTCAATCCCTGCCCCATTGGAGCTTACAGTCTAAATTCCCTAACACACACAGACGACAGACAGAGACAGACTAGGGTCAATTTTGATAGCAGCCAATTAACCTAGTAATATGCTTTTCGAGTGTGGGAAGAAACCGGAGCACCCGGAGGAAACACACGCAAACACGGGGAGAACATAGAAACTCCTCACAGATAAGGCCAAGGTCGGGAATTGAACGCATGACCCCCAGTGCTGTGAGGCAGAAGTGCTAACCACTTAGCCACCGTGCTGACCATTATAGGACCATATTTACAGTGGATGGTGCCCCGTGAAGCTTTTTAAAAAAATGTTGAGTTTCTACTAATATCAGTATTTTGTAGCTGCCCAGCCGCTGATTGGGCATCATGGGAGCGACAAAGTCTTTAGTAAGCGTCAGAGTAAGATTTCATAAACACAGGCGTTGAAGTGGTATTCAGAAGCATGGACAAAGCCTTCTACTTTGTCTTCACTAGAACCAATCTCCTTAACGCGTCTCAAGCTTCCTTGCAGCGTAGTTATTAAATACATAGTACATTGAGTAGTCCTGTCGAACTCCACTGCATTTTACAGAGTGTAACGTTTCAGAACACTGCAGTCTGGAAACTGCCGCAAAGCTTTGGGAGCGCTTGTTAGAATATGTGTGTACGTGCCCATTTGTTACATTATATGCAGACTATTAGCGTAAAAGAGCGTTTAATAGGCTTTAAGAACATGTTAACGTATATTAATCAGGGATTGAACACATTCTACATCATGAACAAGTTACTATTACTACAAGTTGAAAGGTAACTTGCCAGGAATCCAGCTATTGGCTCAATATTGTGTTTTGTCCCCCCAAACCGAACAGCCGGAGATTCGATGGTCCCTAATGCCACCCTAAAGCATTGTGAGTAGAAATGTAACCGTGAACAACATATACTCATATACTATTCAATGCTCTTAATCCAGTGGTTCCCAAATTGTGCGCCTTGGCTCTCTGGGGTGCCGTGACAATCTCACAGGGGTGCCAGGGCCAGTGGTAAGAAAGGCAGGGGATTACGTGCTAACTATTTTGGCTTAGGGGTGCCTTGAAAAAATTAAGGAGACCCTAAGGGTGCCTCGAACTGAGAAAGTTTGGGTTCCACTTTCTTAATCAGTTTATATAGACCGAGGAACTAAAAAATAAAGTAAATAAAGGCAAAATAAATCTGTTTCTCTGCTGCCTTTTATACAATTGTTTTCCTAAACACGGACCTAGTTTGCCTGTGTGGTACATACTGCCCTGCTCTCTACTTTGTTTGCAGATTTATTGTATTAATAGAACAATGAGAAAATATCAGCAGCTACAACCGACAGTACTTGTTGATACGTTATCAGAAGTCTGAGCAAGTACCTGTCTGAACAGTGCTAATGACCTTCATTCAGTAGCTGCTTCTACTAAATGATCTGGGTTCTGCAGGAATAGTGACTACCATAAGTTTATACAGTCCTGTGGTGCAATTTATGTCCTGCACAGGATGTAGTTATTGGAGTTAATGAGAGCTAATAGGCCCAGGCACAAGCTGTCTGTGGTATAGACGAGCTCGGGAATAGACGCTGTGCATTCTCTCTATGAAACGCATCCTTGTGCTCTCCCTGCCATAGCTGCTGCCAGGACATTGATGTGGGCATGTTGCTGCCGTGTGTGTCCCAGGCTGCCCTAGCAGATGTTACATATGGAATATAGAAATCTTCGTTCTGTCTTCACTTGGAGCCATCTGAGGGATTGGCTTGCTCAGCCTTGAAAGGTTTTGCAAGACATTTAGGAATCATTTCCATGTGCGTTGAACAATAGTCCAAAAAAACACAGCAGCCTATTTACCAGTTATGGCCGTTTTGATTGTGTGTAGTTAATGAAATTTCTAAAGCTGCCTTTGCAATCTTGAATGATGCGGTAATAGAGGCAGATTTGTAATTGGCTTCAGTTGGCCTTCTTTCAAGCTAGCCCAACCCACTCTATTATTATCCCTTTTATTGGGATTTCTGCACTTTGGTATTAGCCCACTAATTTGATTTTAAGTGAGTCCACCATCTACATATGGTGGCAGCAGGCCTTTGGTGCTTAACATAACCTATGAGGTTACTGAAATATTAGGCTTCCTGTCTCCTCCATTCCTAGTGAATTTTTAGGCTTATGGCTGCCTCCAGTGTGTATAGGTAACTGCTCCACTTCATAACCATCATCATCACCATTATTTATATAGCACCACTAATTCTGCAGCTCTGTACAGAGAATTCACATCAGTCCCTGCCCCATTGGGGTTTACAGTCTAAATTCCCTAACACACACACACACACACACACACACACACACACACACACACACACACACTTGATAGCAGCCAATTAACCTACCAGTATGTTTTTGGAGAGTGGGGGGAAGCCGGAGGAAACCCACGCAAACGCGGTGAGAACATACAAACTCCTCACAGATAAGGCCATGGTCGGGAATTGAACTCATGACCCCAGTGCTGTAAGACAGAAGTGCTAACAACTAAGCCCCCGTGCTGCCCATTTGGAATTTGAAATGTTCATCACTGATTTATTTTCTGAACTTTACAAAGTGATTTAGTTATGTAAGGAGCTAGGAGAAAGGGTAATTGTTTTGTGTAATATAGAGACTTCAATTATTAGAAAACATTTGACAATACACTGGTCATAGCCACATAGAAGAAACAGGTAATCCTTTAAGCCTATTAAAAATTAAGATAAATTTACTAGAATACCGATTACACATTATCGGATATAAAAATAAAATCCTTGTATAAAGGTAATCTTTCACTCTTCAGCCTGATGCTCCTACTTGGGTTCTCCGGAACAGGTCCATGTTGCTAGATATTGTGTAAATATTAATCCACATCTGCAAGCACTGTACAAAACAACCTTTTCATGCTGGAGTTTCAGTAACCTGTCCCTTGCAGCAATCTGCAGAGGCGGGGGTCATGTTACACACAGCCTCAGCAATCCAGTAACATACTTATAATTCCTGAACAGGAATACACATACTCTTGTCAAAGTTACATGAATTAATGTTTCTATCTTCATCCATTGTGTTTATGGACTGAATCTTCTTGTCTTTGCAGAAAAACTCCCTTGGAGAATTAAAGTAGTCCCGCTGCTTAAACCCATTGGAGATGATCGTTTTGTGTTCAGCGTATAGATTCAGTGGGAGCTACTGAGGCATGTGGCACAGAGTGCCTCATACTAGTTCCTAGTGAATTGATAGGCAGCGAGCCCATGTTAATTTTTGGACATGTATGAAAATCTTGTCAAGTTTTTTAGGGCTGGCCTGAACAACCTGTGACTCTCCAGATGTTGTGATACTAGCAGGGGCGCACGGAGGATTTTTCAGGGGGGGTTTCCTCCACCCCCGAAAAAAACCCCAAAAACCAACCCTAGAGAGCTGCCGCGCATGCGCCCGCTCAGTTTCGGCTGCACTGTACTATACAGCAGCCGCGGCGCTGTCATAGAAGCGTCCGCGGTGGTGCTGTATACAATACAGCACCGCCGCGGACGCATCTTAGACAGCGCCGCGGCTGCTGTATAGTACAGTGCCGATATGTAGGGCACTTTTTTTAGCGGAGGGTGGGGGGGTTTCTGGAGACCCAGAAACCCCCCTTGCGTGCGCCACTGACTAGAAGCCCAAGCATGTTCTGCCAGCCGATAGATGGCAGGGCATGCTGGGACTTGTAGTTTCACAACTCCTGAGTCTAGAGACTGCGTTGGGTAGGTGCCTAAAACCTATAAATATTGTCTATTAATCATGCTGAGGTGTATGGGTGAAGTTTCTACCTCGAGGGTAGAGGGAGAGGTTACAGCCTCAGGACTGACTCTTACAAGGGTGAAATCACATGAAGGAATTTAGAACTTTTGGATAAGTGTTGACATTTTTTTATGATGAATGAACAAAGATCATTACTTAGTGTTACAGAGTTTCTACACTTAAAAAATAGAACTTCCTGAAAATGAGACTTTTGAGAACCAGCAAGAAATATGTGAACACGGCTCAACATATATCAATTGACAATTTTTAAATAGAATGCATTGTTACATATAGTACAGCCCAGGGTATCTCACCCATATTTGTTAACAAAGTATCTCCTTTACATATAAACCTGTTTACACAGCATATTTCTTAAAGGGACTAAAAAAACTGCAATATAGCTTGCCTTGTATACAAGAACTATAATACCATTTACAGATATACAGGGTGATTCAAAAGTCGCAGTACACCCTTTTATTTCAAAAACTCTACAGGAATTGGGCCGATTGGCCGATTTCAAGATGGCGCCCATGTTTGGTACATACCGTAAAAGATAGACCACATCACCCATACCTTACTGGAGTATTCGGGTCTCCCAATTTCCTGTAGAGTTTTTGAAATAAAAGGGTGTACTGCAACTTTTGAATCACCCTGTGTGTGTATATATATATATATATATGTGTAAAAGTTTCCATACGCCGACCGGACTTAAGATATGTGAAGTTATATTTACATTTACAATGGAGTACAAACTATTGTCTTGTCATCATCATCACCATTTATTTATATAGCGCCACTGATTCCGCAGCGCTGTACAGAGAACTCCTTCACATCAGTCCCTGCCCCATTGGAGCTTACAGTCTAAATTCCCTAATATATACACAAGACAAAATGGCTGTCAAAATCATACTTGAAAGAGATGTTGGGGTAGATTTACTAAAATCTCTAAATGGGAAAAGTGGCAGAGATGCCCATAGCAACCAATCAGATTATACCTATCATTTTCTAGAATGTACTAGATAAATGGTAGCTAAAATCTGATTGGTTGCTATGAGCAACACCTCTACTTTTCCTTTTTTATAAGTTTTAAGAAATCTGTCCCTTTGGCCATTATTTATCAAGCATCGGTAAAATGGCAATTTTATTAGAGGCAAAACCTGACGTTTGTTAATTATAGCAGGCTATTGTATTTGTCTGCCTCCTTTAAGTACTCCTTGAGGTAATCCTGGTGGAACAGCTATCTGCAATCCACTCAGAATCCAAATCGGCACTAATTATTTCATATATTATAATTTAACCTAGATTATGCTTCAGTATGCACCAATATAAGCCGTTGTACACTACTAAGTGTATAAACTACTACTTTAAGCCCCAGTTACTAAAATACGTTAATAATTCAAGAATGATCCATGGGTCCTGAAGGTGACTCCCAGTTGGAATCTAGGCTTGAGAAAGAAACCTTTATGGTTTGCTATAGAAATGGATCAAACATATGATTCAAACAGAATGGTATCTAGTGCCTTAACCAGAACACTAAATGCATGAATAAAAGTGTATGGGACCTTTGTAGCCTGCTCTATCCAAGTATTATGAGCAGCTCTATGACCGGTTTGGCTGCACGTGTGCTGGTAAATTTACATAGATTCAGTGGCTTCTACCAGATTCTCAATGTGTCTTGATTGGTCCATTTACACAGCACATGCATTATGGGTCAAAGTTTATGCAATTGGCTGGTGACCACACAATGTTAGAAAAGTCATCGTCCAACTGCATTTTCTGCTAGTCCCAATCAGAGCCGGATTTAGACCTCATGGGGTCCTAGGCAAGATACTGGTTTGGGCCCCACCCTCCCTGAAACAATCCATAGCACTATATTTTTGTAGCATACCTCTATAGTTGAGCAGAAGCGAAGCTAAGCATCGCTGTGCAGCGGCAGTGCCGCCAAAAGGGGGTGTGGCCATACCATTGGGGGCATGGCTTGCATCATTGGGGGCGTACCTAACATGTGAAAAGAGCTAGGCCACCCTCATACAGAAAAAGGCACCCCTAAATAATTACCGAGCAGTCCTGCTTTTTAAGTAGTTGGATAAAAACAACTTTAAGTCTGGACAGAAATACTTATTAAGTTGTTTGCAAAAATAATAAGCATAAACCCAAGGATGTGCCCCTTGGCACTTTTGTCCCTCTACCATCACACTGCCCCTTCACATCACCTCTGTGCCCCTTCACATCACCTCTGTGCCCCTTCACATCACCTCTGTGCCCCTTCATAATTGTGTTTGAAGCAACTTGTTTTCCCTTTATCATAGTGTGCCATTGTGCCTCCGTTATTTTGTTTACCTTTCTATTACTTTCTTCTCTTCTGTTCTCTCGTCTTCTGTTCTGTTTCGTCTTCTTTCTTGCCTCTCGACGCGCAAACTGCTCCTCTCCGCTCCACAGTGAGTCTTCTCTCACGCCTGACATTCAGTGGAACGCAGCGGCGCAGGGGGGAGGGGAGGTGGCTGCCGGTGGCCACCTCAATCATGTGATTTTTTTTTTTTAGTTTTTTTTTCTCCCTCGGACACAATATTTTTTTTTTTATTGGCTGTCATACCCCACCACCTGCCTTGCCACTGGGCCCCCTGGGGAACGCTGGGCCCTAGGCAGGTGCCTAGGTTGCTTAGTGGTAAATCCGGCCCTGGTCCCAATCGTCGTTGAGACAAGTGGTTGTAATTACCAAATTGGGCTGTCCAAATGACAGGTTATATTGGCAGCTGTTTGTTTAGTTCACAGCAGCCCCTGGTGAAAAATGTCTGGCCTACAACTATTATTTGACTTATTATTCAAAAGGGACAATTAATGTAAGCTTTGTGCAACTTTTTCAGGTGTCTGAGATTAGTGACATCATCCACTGCAGCACATAATTTATTTGTATTGTAAAATTCTGCTCTTTTCAGTAAATGGATTATTACATTGTTAATATATAGTAGTTATCTTGATTGGCTTCATCAAGTAATCACTTTTTAGTAATAACTCTGCCAACAAAAATAAATCCTGAAGAACACACTTTTAGACCTTTATGTGTACAAAATGGAATACAATATGCTTTGCCACATTTAGCAATTATCTACAAAAAGATAAATAATGGTCACTTTTATGTAGAAGTGTGTATGTGTGTGTGTGTGTGGTCTTGTTTTTAAACAAAATAATACATAGTTCAGGTCCATCTTGGAACAATATTTGCAGACAAAAGGTGCTGAAAGAATGGCATTGGGAGGCATGCATATGTCACTTTTAACCTCTGCTCAAACCACATACAATTGTAGGATAGTTTACAGACAGCCTGAGAAAGATGGAGCTAGATGAAGACCAATCTGTAGAAATCTGTCATGCAAGTATGGCTTTGTTTTATTTAATGCGAGATTGTATTGTAAAGTGATCTATTACTTCAAATTGGAGGTCTACTTTTTTTTTATTTATTTTTTTTGAATCTTAAGATGTTGAGCTGACTTTAATCTTATAGCATTTTCTGCACTGCATTGAAATAGCAGTGATTGCTGCTGTATTTCTATGGGTCTCTGTGGTGACAAAGGAGTGCTAGCCCTGGACATTAGTAATTGGCCATCTGAAACTGGCCTTGTGGGATTAATACTAACTGTTTTGTTATTGGATTGTTCACTTGTTCAGCGTAAGCATAAACACAATGGGTCTGAGGTAGAGTGGGACGTCCACCAGTTTACGTAGCGTATCTTGCGTGACATTGCTCTGCGTGTGCCAGTGGCGGATCCAGGGGAGGGGGGGAGGGGGCGATCGGGGCTTGCTGCCGTGCAACACAATCAGAGCATCCGGGGAGCACACTGTCCCTGCCTGACACTGCTGAACGGACCTGCACATAGTGTGCAGCCGCCGGCAGCCTCAGATGTCAAAAAGGGGACGGGGCCTAAATTGCCCCCCCCTACATCGCCCCGGGTACAAATATTCTCTAGATCCGCCCCTGGCGTGTGCTCAGAAAGTGGTTTTATGCATAAGTGTGTATGCAGATTTGTGTGATTCTGGCACTTATACCCACCTCCATTTCAGCGAGTCTGAATGCTACAGCAGCCGTGGCGCTGTCAAGCAGCATCTGCGGCAGTGCTGTATTATACTACAATACAGCACTGATGCTTCTTTGACAGCGCCGCGGCTGCTGTGGAGTACCGTTGGTTCACGGAGGGGAGGGGTTTCTGGGGAACCAGAAACCCCCCCCTGCGTGCGCCACTGCACCTGCATGTGGAGAGGTGAGAGGAGAGGGGCGCTCTGATGTTAGCTGAGTACAGTAAGGAATGACCAGACGATGCAGACTTGCTGCAGGTACACGCTGATGGCGATCTCCAGCGCTAGTGAACCGCTTCTGCCTAGAAGATTGCGCTTTCATCTTTGATGCTAGATGTTTTCTTCATTAACCGTGCATATATTATATGCTTTTGTGTGTATATTTAAACAAAATATTACTTTAATTCAAACGCAAGAAGGACGGGTTATATCTGCTGTATTATATGAAGCCTGATAGCAAATGCATTTTTTTCCCTATGAAAATAAATGTTTGCAACGTTTCATTATGCTTATGACCTGGTCCTGTGTATGTGGGTGTATGTACTCTGCCATCAGCCTGCTGCACAGATGCTTTCATTGTCTTTCTTATTTTTTTGTTTTATTTTGTTTCGTTCAAATTTTTCAGCTGTAAATTACGTCCAACTTGCGTTGAGCTCTGCATAAGCCATAATGCGTTACTGTAATACATTGCTCTGTATGGAGAGGGGGGTGAGGTATTCATAGAATAATGTTGATCTAAAAACTGAGACGATTGAACAATGACATTATTTATTATTATTTTTTTATTTTATTATTTAGAGCTTTTTACAATCATCTTTGTTTACCGAGGCAAATGGCAGAACAAGCCGGCTTACTGAATTCAGTTTAGTCACAAAGCATCTCTCCCAAGTTTCTATGACTAGGGAGAAAGCAGGAAGATAAAGTTCTATTTACATATATAGCTTACAAAAGCAAAGTCCCCAGAGACAGTGAACAAACACAACCACCTGGGCACTTACATTCCCAAACGTTTCTTCCTTTCACCTTCTCACAAAAGAGGCTTTTGACTATTGTAACACACAAGCCTTTGTGCCTTTTGTGGTAGTCTGCTGAAGCATGTTGTGTGTTTGTGGAGGTGTGTGTATGTGTGTGCTTAGCGGTTGGAATGTGGGTAGGTTCTTACAATTATAATTAATTGACTCTTTTCTCTATGCAGTTATGTCACTCTTACTGCACGTCTGCAATATATAGTTGCACTCACTATATCTGTAATGGAACTACTGGATCAGTTCTCTCTAAATTGTCCCAATTGTGCTAATGATCTGTTCTGTAGCAGACAAACAGTATGTGTGTGTGTGTGTGTGTGTGTGTGTGTATATATATATATATATATATATATATATATATATATATATATATATATATATATATATATATATATATATATATATATATATATATATATATATTAATGTGTGTGTTTTATTTTTTTGCTGCAATATTAAGCATTATGCACATTCATGGTTGCTAAAGTTACAAGTTGGAACTAGAGGAGACTTATATGGAAATAGATACAATTGACATATAACCATCTATGTTCTGCCACCTGAGTAATGCTGTCCTAGACACGGGCAAAACTTTTTTTTAAAATAAAAATAATTTTATTACATTTTTTTAAGGATTTTTTGATTTTTACTTTAAAATATGTTTTACGTACATGCTGCCATACAGTCTGCAGAGGTAATATGATGTATCCGTCATACAAACCACTGAACCGTATGTTGTCCATAAGTTGTACAATCTTCAAATAGTTTTCCTACCATTCATGTGGTATTTTAAATTGCCCAATAAGGTCTATGACACATGTTGCCTCTCAACCAGCTCCTAGATTTGGGGAAGGGGGGGATTGGTGGAAAAGAGACTTGACCTAAATTGCTGCATTTATGCCCTTTACAAATAATGGAAGAATTCACAATTACAAGACAGGGAGCTCTTTCAATAACGACAAATTCCACACTTGGCATTATTAGTGTTCGTTCTTATAGGTGAATCGGTTTTATTCCTTGTCATCCTCAAACCTTCTGATCATTATAAGGTAATCCTTCTTCTTCTTCACGAATTAGGCTGTGAAAAAACTGAGCAACTCTTTGGCACACCAGTATAGACAGGGGCTCTTCAGAGGCATATCTGTCGCAAAACCTCAGAGTGCTGCTCAGTTATATATTAGGGCAAGTGCTTCCACTAACAGTTTTCAGAGCAGAACCCTGGCATTGTAAATAAATACCCAAAAATAATATATGTATATATATAATAAAATTTGGTATGTGTCACAATCTGTGGAGTTTATTTAAATCTGCACTACCATGGACTGTTGAATGTTACTAACGTTTCCTCTCTGTAGCTGGAGCCTGAGCAGCAAGATTTTGCCTGGAGACCCACAGGCTCTGTAATGCAGAATCCGCAGGTCATTGCTGCTCGCCATTTTTAAAACGTAATGGGCAGGGGGGATGGTAGATAGACCCCATTCTCTTAACTTTTAGCTTAATTTTTTAACCATTAACAAAGGCTTCCAGGGACAGATCTAGGGCTCTCTTAAAGTAGAAAGTGAGCAATCCCCATGAAGCAAAATATCAAATCCTTCTAAAAAAAAAAATATTTTGGAAAAAAAAGGGTTGCAGTCTGAGTTATTGGAGGAACTGTAAATGTGTTTTATAGCGGCAGCAGGCTTCAGCAGGAGATTGTATAAAGGGGATATTTGTGTAAGTGTTGGTGTTTATAGGGCAATGTTTATTTTAGTATTCTGCAGTAACAGTAGTTGGCTGTAGGAGAGGTATGTATGTATATATACAACCCCCCTCTCTTTAAAAACAATTCCTCAGTCAGAAGTGTGACATTGCTGGTTGGTTTGCAGATGTACATCTAGAGCTTGTAGCCTGTTTTGTCCTGTCCTAAATATTAGTGGAGGTTTTCTGTGGTGAGAGAGACTCTCCGTAGTCTTGTCAGTGTACAGTTTTGTTGTGAATACTCTGCTGCTCTTATATGTGCAATAAATTGGGGGTGAAATCCTTTTTAATACTTAAAGTGATTGTTGCTCTTCTCTGCAATATCAACCTGTTATATGGTGTACATACTGTCCCTCATGGACAGGCTGGGCTGGGGGGGCAGGTGGGCATCTGTCCACCTGGCTACCTCATAGTTGTCTACTCTCTTGGAATGTCCGGGAGACTCCTGAATTTCTAGGACTCCCAGGAGTGCAGGGCAACCTCCCGGCTCCGGTCTGTATGGCAAGTTGAAGGGAGGGGCGGGGTTTAGTGATGAGAATCTCGCGTCATTGTAGCCCCGCCCCCTGCTGTTATAGGCCAGAATTGGTGATGACAGTATAGGGGGTGGGGACAATGACGCATTTCTCTAAGCCCCGCCACCCACACGCCCACCTGCACCCTGGACCTCTCTGTTAAGAAATTGCCAGAGTTGTTGGAAAGTATGGGCTACCTTGGGCTGGGTCACTGGGCCACCTGCATTTTTTCCCTTTAAAATGTTCCTAATACGCTGCTGAGCCGTGTCTTGCCAGCCCTCTCCCGCTGTCCCTGACCATTCCCCTGCGTTTGGTACATTCTGTTCTGTCATAGTGCTTTTGTCCTTATTCCTTGCCCCTTGTATACAGGGTTAGAAGAGATGTACAGCTTAATCTTTCCATTCATTTTCACCCACACTAAATAACATTAGTACATAACCTATTCATACAATAACATAGTTTTTAGGTTTACAGTGACTACAGTTGCCATTGGTTGATCAACCTGGGTTTTGCTGTTAAATGATACAGATAAATAGTCCCTGAAAGAATACATACAAAGTTTAAATGTATCCTATTGGTATAAGTACAAGCAGAAATGGATTGGTCTTGTATACACATCATATGGAAGCGATTACAGCGCTATAGACCATTGAACACCTTGACTAATATCATCTCTTTTCTGAAGTAGGTGACACATTTTTTATTTCTTAGAATGCAGAAATTACACTTTGGGACACAACAGATTTCTCTGTATGTAGATATCCAGGTTTCCTTCACAGGTATTGGTGTATTCCATCGTGGATCATGGAACACTTTTCAAAGTAAGTCATGTGACACAGGTGACATCATTAAGTGCCAAATATGAGGATATGTTTTACAGGACTTTCTATTTTGGTCTAACATGACTACTCTGAAACTTTACCTTGGTTTTACATTGTTTGGCTCCTGCCTAAAGTCCATTGATAAAAACTTGTCAAGCTACAACCATGCCTGCCCCCTTTCCATGGTTAATTATGTAGTACGTGCCCGTCTAACACTCAGTATTGTTCCTACCTGTATTGCTCATTGCTGATTACATTTGAACGCAGGTTATCAGTTTGACAGCCAGGTGTAAAGAGATTTTATCATCTGCATTCCTGGAATATGATTTGTGTGTTCAGAAAAACACACAAAGTGTGACAAGTTTGTGCAAAATATGATCAAAAGTGAGTTGTTTCTTTTGTAAACTAAATATAGTTGAATTAATCGACACTGTCAGTTCCTGCATGTGTACTCGTTGTTTAACATTTTTTCACTGTGTTTATAACTGTCTGCACCTAACCATGCTCCTGCACAATCTTAGTCCCAAAGTTTGGGGATGCAAAGTGCAAGAAGCGTCAGCAATCCAATGAAATGTATTTTGGAACCTGACATCTATTTTTCTTTTACACGCCTGCACTTGTAGAAACTGGTGCTCTGTGTTCCTGATGGGGGGGAAGTTGCAGCTGTGAAAACTCTGCAGTGCGAGTAAAAAAAAACCAAAACTGCTGTAGGTTCTGCAAACAACCGCTCACACACACAACTAAACTCTGTTGGCTGGGCAGAAATCCTCAGCTCAAGTTTCTACTGTCCATGATTCCTGATAAATCACACACCGTATGCTCTGATTTGAAACCGTGGAGACATAGGGTATCTTTTTCTAGGACCTTACTTTTTCCTTCTCCTGTAAAAATCTATCCTTGTATTGGTGAATAGCTATATCGGAATGGGCCGTGTTGTGGAGGTTCAATATTCGAGCGACACAATTTCCGACTTTTGATTGACCATTCAACACACTATTGAGGTGTAATGTTGCTGAATTTAGTGTCTATGGGAAATTTAATTTGAACATCACTCTTTGAGGTGTGAGGAAAAGTATGTGATGTTACATTGCAGCAAAGTGCACTCCGGAGGCGCTCTGCGTGGCAAAAAGCAACAGTCAATTCATTATGCGGTATGCTCGGGTAGCGCGAATAACGCTTAAGGCCGAGAACCGCTAGTAAGACGTGAGGAATGAGGCGAAAACTTTGTGGAACTGTTTTTTTTAAATTTCTCTCCTCTCCAGAGAGTAGTGATGCCAGGAAAATGTAACTTCTATTTGGAAAATAGTGATGGTTGGTTGTGTCAAATGATTTCTTGGGAAAGTATTTTGTGACAGTAAAACACACTAGGATTTGTGGATCACCTAATACAAGCAGCCTTGTGTCATATTGAAACTTGTGTGTTCTAAGGAATAATCTACACCTTACTGTAAAACAAAAATGTTCCATGAACTGGTTTTGAATCGGTGTCCGCACATCATCAGTTATTTATATAGCGCCACTAATTCCGCAGCGCTGTACAGAGAACTCATTCACATCAATCCCTGCCCCATTGGAGCTTACAATCTAAATTCCCTAACAATATATACACACACAGACAGAGACACTAAGGTAAATTTAGATAGCAGCCAATTAACCTACCAGTATGTTTTTGGAGTGTGGGAGGAAATGGGAGCACCCGGAGGAAACCCACGCAATCACAGGGAGAACATACAAACTCCACACAGATAAGGCCATGGTCAAGGGCCATCTTAACAACATTATGGGCCCCCGGGCAAAGCAGTGCACCGGGGCCCCTAGATATAGAGATAGATAGATAGAGATAGATGTACTTGCTCAGTGACCCTTGTAGGTTTTTTTTTCAAGTTTTTTCTTATGCAGGATTATCTATTCTCATTAAGAGCCGTGCCCATGGGGCCCCTGGGCAGCTGCCCATCGTGCCCAATGGAAAAGATGGCCCTGCCATGGTCAGGAATCGAACTCATGACCCCAGTGCTGTGAGGCAGAAGTGCTAACCAGTAGGCCACTGTGCTGCCCACACAGTACATGTTTTATTAGTTATTGTAGTTTATGAACTTTGATGACTGGATATTGAAGACGTTTTTTTGTTTGTTTTTTTCTTGTATTGTTCATGATCAAAACTTTCTATGAACTAATTTTATTTACTGGATTATAATAACTTGTAGTGTAAAGGCTTATAAAGAAAAGGTGGAGAGAAAGTGAGTAATGAGTCCCTGGTGATCCTTTACACTAGAACTGTCCTTGAATACTCTCGTCCCTTTCCTGCATCATACAAGACATTCAATCCGATTGAGTATTGAGGAACTGTACAAGTAATGGATAAATAACATGCCTAAATAAACCACTCTTATCCTGCCCACTCTCCAAAATACTCTGGTTCTTCAACACATATATTCAGTAAAGCCAACCACACTTCAGTTCCAGATGAAGGCTTCTCACCACATCTCTGCATTAAAAACGTAGATCTGTATTTTTGGAGCAGAGGAATTTTTATCACAGAGATGTAGCAATTTACTATTCTGCATGTGGTTTGCGTTGCAGAACAACCACCCTAATAAATCTGGATTAAAATCTCCTCACTATTCGTGGAAATTGGGAATAATTTAGGAGTTTGGATCATAGTTTTAAAGTGTTTTGGTATCTTAATGTTTAGTTATAAGTTGGATGATTTTGCCTGCTGCCAAATGTGAGCACATCACGGAAAAATATACAACTTTGTTCAAACTGCTTTAAAACTGCTGATTTTTAAAATTGAAAGAGGATGAAAAAAATACATAGTGACATTCTGAATTGTCACAACAAGTCGAGATGTCAGGAAAGAGGCACCTATAGTCTACATATACTGGAGGCTGAACCAATATTCACGAATGCAGCCTACCAACGCACTAGTATTCATCTGCATTGGTTTTAAAATGCCTGCCTTCAGTGTATAGATGCGGAAAGTGCATTGTGAAACCATTCATCCTATTTTTCATACAGTTTTCAGGAGTATCTGTAAAGTGCATGAAGGATGGATAGGTGCGAATGAGCCCTAAGAGTACAAGTGCCACATGAGTATATTTTTATTATTTATTAATGTACCTGTTATATTTTCCATTATGAGATTGTCAGGGAATTATTTGACTGTTTTGTCTAAACAGTATTATTATTAGAGATGCTCAGACTCGATTCCCCGAGAACTGAATACACCCAAACTTAGCAGATCCGAGTACCTTACTTGCGCCCTCGGAATTGAAAACGAGGCAAAAAGTCATTGTTACATCGTCGGATCTCGCGAGCTTTGGATTCTATAAGTACCGCCCTCCATGGTGATCCAGCGCCATTTCACAGAGGGACACAGAAGGGGTAGCACAGTTCTTGGCAGTCTGTAGAGCAGTTGGGCAGCGGCATAGGTAGAATAGAAAGGGGAAGGGTCGCAGTGTTCTTCAAAGTCTCCAGTGACATTCAGGAGAGCACCATTGCTCCATTGCTATTTGTCATTGCTGAAATACAAATAATAAGTCTGGCAGGCTTGGTCTTCTAAATCTGCAGTCTTTTTTGAAAGTGTATGAAAATAATATTGTGACCTGTGAGGTGATCACAATTGCCTGCAAATGACTTGAAATTAGTGTTATTGAGGTTAATAATAATGTAGGGGGGGGGGGGGGGGAGCAAAAATATGTGATTTTAGCAAAAAGAAATAAATAGGGATTTTAGAAAAGAATTGGGATCCAAAACCAAAACACACAAGGTCGGTTTTGCCAAAACCAAAGCACGAGTTAATCCAGATTCAAATCCAAAACCAGAACATGGGGGTCAGTGAACATCTCTAATTATTATTAATGTAATTGATTGTAATTTATGGAGGTTATGTCATCAGGTGAACATCGGGGACACTTTGCGCGTTGTGCCACAGGAAGGCTCGTGGGGGCACTCTCCCACAGAGGTGCGGAGGAAAATCTGCTATGTTGGTTACTGTCGAACACGGAATTTGCACAGAATTGAATAGAATCTACTTTTTTTTTTGTGTAATAATAGAAGGTCGCCTTGGAGCTATAACCCTATGAAATTGTTCAGCCTGTATCCGTTGTCTCTCTGTTTAGCCACAGGTGTCCTCTAATACACTTAGGGGGGTACTGAAATGCGTACAGACATTGCAGTTATGCCGCACCTGCGCACTACATCAGGTAACTCGGTACCGCAACAGCGCAGATTTCCCTTCGCAACCCTTTGGGGGGGTGGACAGAAATCCACATTGTTGCGGTAACGTGTCTTCGGATATGTTCCGTTACTACGGTAATGGCTGCTGAGAAACTAGCGTAGTAACGGTAATAATGCGTGGGAAGATCAACGCGGCCAATTGAATCTACCCCTTAGAATGTACAATTGTAGGTGCAGCACAAAAAATTGGTTTTACATATATTATATCATTAGATAATGTTTGTAACACTGATGCTGATCTCTTGCAGGATCTCCAGCACGGTATCGGGGACCACGTGGTGGTGCTTGCGTCTCATGCATGCTCACAGCCAGCCGGATGGGGTTGTTCTCGCTGTGGCGCTCAGGAAGAGCAGGGGGTGGGTACACTGACGGCATGTTGCTGCTCTGCCTGTTTTTGGTCAGCTTGGTGATCGCCCGTCCATCTTACAGCCGAGGGGAGGACACCACTGTGGAGCCAGAAGGTAAGAGATGCACAAATTGGTTAGAATACCAGCTAAGCTTTTGATTGAATCCTTATTCAGGGATTATTGTAGGTTGTTTGTGGTATTACAATAATAAAATAAAAACATTTTCTTGATATGTATAAGCTGAACTATGTTGGTTTTTCCTACATGTCCATTTTCCAAAAAAAACAAAACAATCTATGGTAAGATGCACAGATGAAATATAGATGCTAATACAATGCATGAAAGATGGTAGACGAAGTACAACAGTTAAATTGTTTTGTTCAAGGGGAAATCCATTCAATTCTAGAATCCCCCCTGAGCCTCACCACCCCTGCTGCTAGAAGCTCAGGGCTTCCATGCCTTTCCATAGTTCCCGGCCACATCAGTATCTACAATCACTCAACCACCTGCTCTCCAGGGCCTGCACAAAGACGTTTCAATACAGGCTGTAAGGATGCACACCAAAGAGGGACACGTATGCCAGCTGCTACTTTTATATATTTATTTCTTGTTAATTGCTAAATTAACTATAAGCTGTACAGGTAATGCTCTCGTACTCAGACTGTGATTGACTGGGCAATGCGTACATAGGTATGTAAAAACAACATTTTAGAAATACTTTTTTTTACACCCATCCAGTCTTCCTCCTGGCTCCTCAATTATGAGAAACTTCATCACTCATCTTCCCTTGTCGTCTGCCCCCTCCAGAATTTGCAAGCCATGGTTGCACCCTTGCCCAGGGGGGGCATACCTTTTGCAAGGGGAACAAAATGTACAGATGTTGCCCTACAGGGGACACTTCCTGAAGACATGAGATAGACGTAGATCAGAATACATGGTTATCGGTTACCTTTGAATTCCTGGCTGTCAGTCTGTCTGAGATGTGCTGCTTTGCAAGGTATGGGAGCAATGCTGCCCGTCCTGTTTGTAGTGTCTGCTGAAAATAGGACCACACCTGAACCAGTACAACTCTCCCACCAGCGTTTCGCTGCTTACATAAGCAGTAGTGCCCGCTGCGCTGTTGGACCAGGGCAAACCTCTGGGTAACCTACAGCTTTTGTTATTTAAATTCCCTTAGGGAGCACTAAGGGTGTGAAATTAATTATAGTAAAAGTATACTGGTCTTCCATCAATATGTGTATGGAAAGACATATTTAATTTGTCCGAGACATTTACAACAAAAATACTATTTCCAGGAAACAGGATATGCAAAGAAAAAATATTTCAGTGATCTGTGTATGGGGCATTTGAAATCTGAATATTCCAAATGACTTGACTTCCACCAAGGCATGTACATGTACACACACACCTAGACATACAAATATACAGGGAAGACATGTTCTTTACACACTATGTACTATCTTATGTTTTATCATAAGTATAGAATTCAGAGCAAAGATGAGAACTTCCTATAACACACGTGTCATATCTGGACACGTGTGCAAAACTGTTCGAAGCAGATTAGTGGATACTGGATTATGAATTTACAGGCAGCATTGTTGTTTTTGGTGATACTCGATAAATACATCCTATAACCTCACAGCATAGCTGACATTTTTCATATATTAATGACCTCCATCTTTTTCCTTTTAACAGTTATGGGATAGAATTATGCATAGGACATATGGACAGTATTATGTGGTCCTATACAGAACCACTTGTCTCCTTTAAGTGCAGGTGTTTTAAAATACAAAATTGAAGTGACACACCTGCCCCCAAGCCAAGTAAGGCGATGTTATTCAATATCCATTGTCTTTTCAGTGTGTCAATCAATCACTATTACTGACTGATTGCAGCTGTTATTGCTAAGAGCTTCTGGTAAACCAGACACTCTGCACTTCCTACGTAGGTATGAAGGGCCCCCCACCCCCAAGACACTAGAATATTTGATTACTAACAATATACATATGTCTGAAAATTCTGTACAGCACTTGTGGCTGTTTAAAGTAGAAGCTCTAAGGCTTTCAATTGTGGAATACACCTCTGCCTAGTTCTAAAACACGCTCCCTGACCAACGGTCCATTCTGGATCCACTCCTTCCCTGACATTTTGTGGTGCAGCCTGATACCCAATTTCAGATGCCAAAAAACATGACTGCAGGATGGGGGGGTGTTGGGCTATACTCGGAGCACGTGTGCTTCATGTATGACTGGATTGGATCCAGGGCCGGTGCTAGGGTCCATGGCGCCCTAGGCATTTTGAAAAATCGCCACCCCCCCCCCCCCGCAAAAATCGGCGCCCTCCTCCTCCCTCACCCCGTCTTTCCTTACCTTGTCACACCACCACCGCCTCTCTGCTCCATCTCCTCCCCTCCACTCACTGACACTAGTGAGTGGAGGGGAGGAAACGGAGCAGAGAGGCGGCGGTGGTGAGCAATAGCCTCTCCCCCCTCCCCCGTGCATCTGAATGCTGTGCGGCGGCCGTGACAGGTATGGTCAGCGGTCGCCGCACAGTTTTAAAGTAATTTACATTCTTGTGGCGCCCTCCAGAGCCCGGCGCCCTAGGCAAGTGCCTAACCTTGCCTAATGGGAGCACCGGGCCTGATTGGATCCTTGGCAAGAGTGACACAGTAGGATTTGGAGCCATGTCTTTTGGTAGGAAGACAAATCACTGGAACATTTAATATCTTTTCATGCTCGATAAAGCCAGAAGACGACACTGTCATGATAAATTACTTACAATTGTTAAAAAGCAGAATTTTCAACCATGGCCAAATTTCAGCGATTCAATTTTCAACCCCTTAGAACAGCACACAATTATATTAACTTATTGTCAGTATATAGAAACTAGTGCTATTATTGGATTTAAAAGAAAAGTGTATAAGCAACAACCTTTAACAGAAAATAGCGCTCTGGCTGTTAAGGAATGCATCCTGTCAGATGTTTGATGGACAACCCTGATCATTTTGACATAAGACAATATTTGTCTAGTTGTCCCCTCCTCTTCCTAATTTCTGTCAGGAAATATTAATTTAAAATAAAAATCTGAAAGCCTGTAGCAATCTGCAAACTTCTGTTTTTAGTACCTACTTTCCCTGTGTTTTTAAAGCGACAAACAGACATGCCTTTTTTCCTTTTAAATAGCAAGTTTAGTACCTTTTTTAAGCATGCATCTGATAGTCATTTTTTTAAATCATTCTCTCCTTTTCAAAATCTCTCAAAGGTAGACAAGCATGGCTGACGTTCACTGTGCAAACCCTGCAAAATTATAAATCATTAATAGCAGCCTTAAGAAACAAACCAAAGAAAATGGTAATTATCGAGGTTTCTTTACCGCAATACTCAACAGCATAAATTATTTTTATAGCAAAGACTTAAGCCATCTTTTTTTAATAGTCAATAAAAAAAAAACTTATCCTGAGAGTATCTAATTTCCCATCTTAATATGAGTTGGAGATGCCACGTAAAGTATGCTCTTATACCAGTGACTAAATTATCGTAGAACTATGTTTGGATGGCACTAGAAGCATGTGCAAAATAAAGATCTAAAATATTAATTTAAAATCATGGAAAAATGACTTATTCAATTGTAGCAAAAAGAGCCATCCAATTGAAAGATTTGTTTTTTAAAATAAGTTTTGTGTTTTTTAATCATAATTGCCTTTTTAATAATAAAGTTTATCAAAGCAAAAATATTCAAAGTGCAGCTTTTATGCTCTTTTGAACAATCTATTAATGTGTATAACATTACTAAGAAAAAAAAAATGCCCATAGAACTGCCCCCCCTTCCATGTGTCATAGACGGTTTAGCATTCCTTAAGTTAGTGTGGACAGAAGTCTCTATGCTCCTGAAGTCATGTGCTCGTTTATAGCCAATGTACTGAAAGCTGGCAGCTTGGTGATGTCACTGGATGTTTCTTAGGGGCACACTGAGCATGCTCCTGCCAGTACAGGGGCTGCTCACGCATACTACTGAATAATTCATAGTTGCAGAAAAGATGGCTTCATGCAGCTATGCAAGTAGAATATAGAAGAGACGATAAAGCAGAAACGCACCATAAATGTAAACATGTGTTGTATGCTCAGATATGTCATACTTGCCTACTTTTTCTAACTCCCCTCCGAGAAATCCCGGGCTTTACCATATTACTTTTAGTTGTCCCTCTTCTAAAGCTTATTAAAATGACTATTGTTTATTGTTGAGAATATAAATAGCGTGGAGTTTCTGGCAAATACAAAGTATTTCTGGTATAATCCTCCAAGAACAGCTGCCATGCAGACACCTTGGTTGTAAAAAATTACCTTGTGCCAAAGTCATACATACAAAAAAAACAGTCATATAAAAGTAATTAATGTACATGATAGAATTAGTTATAGCAATGGGTAATTCTGCGGATGTTCCAGAATGATCCTGCTGTATGGTATTGTGAGGAAGTTTACATTTATAGCGGGTAGCGGTGACCCTTTTTGTTTCTGTGTATCTGTTTTTAACTTTTATTAAACTTTTATTTAACTTTTATTTTTGCCTTCAAACCGTTCAGAGCCAGTCTTAGGCCTCTGACCCACTGGCCTTTCTAAATATATTTATAAAATATACCTAAACGGGTAGAAATGATTGTTTTCCCTGTTTTGCGTTCAGTTGCGGTAGTTCCGTGTTTTTCACATAATGAAATCTGCCATTTTGTGGATTGACGCAATTTTTAGCCTATGCACTTACTAATGGCTGATGAACTACCCAGAGCACAGTGATGTCACTAGTTTCTAGTGAGTTGTTAGGTTCCTGTTTCAGGCATATAGGTTTACCTCACAAAATGGCCGAATCCACCACATGTAAGTGATGGGTTAACCTTAAGGATGTATTTTTATGATTTTTTTTTCTCTCAAGTTTTGAATAAACCTCCTTTCTGTGCTATATGGCCCTGATAAAGGTTGTGTCTGTACTTGCAAGCGGGGGCTGTAGTTTAACTAGTGGAGATACAGCACCCAGCCCTGTGTAAACACCCTTATGTAAACATTCAGAGCTTTGCATTGAGAGCAGACCAGCCATGACCAAGTACAGCGTGTACAGGTATTTTCTTCAGCTGGGATACAAGAAGCCTTAATGTAACCTATGTTCCTTAGCTGAGCTAAGGGCTGTGTATACGGTTGTCACTTTTTCTGGGAAAAAGAAATGGTGACCTTCCTATCTGTTATGTTTATGCCCTATTAATAGCAGTGCCAGGTAAATTACCCACCACCCTAACTGGCATAAGTGAAGCAGGAGCCCTTGAAGAACGAGAGTTTGCCCATCCCTGGCCTAAGTCCTGTTAATGTGAAGATTTGACCGTGAGGCATCTTAAAGTTTTTTTACCAAGAGTTTCTAGTTACCATGGCAACAAAAATTGATGTTCCCTTTTGAACATTTTTGTTTTAAAGTGCACAGTATTTTTGTCTAGTTCTTTTCTCCAAACAGATATCCTATAAAATACTACCGGTTTAAGTTGTGCATTTAATTTTGATCAGAAATATATCTGAGTCGCCTGTCGCGCAGAACACCATGGAAAATAATTTCTACAAAGCCTTGTTAAAGGTGTTGACCACCTGTGCTTTAAAATTGTTGGCTTGTGCATCCCAAGTCTTGTCATTGCAAATAACATATATAGGTACTGTACGTGTAATGGGGGGAAATATTTGAGAAGCCTCTGGGAAACACAGTGGATGCGGTAAAGTAATTGGTAAATAATTTTCCTATCATCCAACAGAATACATTAACGTTTGATGGTGGAGTGACTTTATAATGTAATCCTGTCTAACATGAGGTGTTCACCAGCAACGTTGCAGAAGAACAGCTTTGTGACAGATATTTGATCAATAAAAATAAAGAATAATACACGGCTAAATATACAAAGGAAAACCAGTGCGTTTAATAAGAGTTGAAGAAGAATCTGTACACTGCAATAAAACAGTCATGGTGAAAAACACCTTTAAAATAATATTTAGCTGTACTAAGTTATGTAATTTGTTTTCTTACAGTGTTCTGTTACTTTTTTCTAAAATAACACATTAATGGGAGAGGTGGTAAAAGAGGCAGTGCAGGAGAATAAAAATGTTTGGTATGAGAAAAATGTCACTAGTAAATGTACCTATATTTTATCTGGACACCCCTGGAAAAGACATGACCTGTATTCAAAGCCACAAATTCTGTCCATAGCTCGCTGCCACGTGTGTCGCAGTTATCTGTTCTACATAATAAACATTAAGGCTCTAGATGTTTGCTCACTCATAATGGATACAGCCGATACCTTACTTCACTTATGTTCGGAGCAAGCTTCTCGTTCCACTCTATCTCCTTCTTTGGGCATGCATGCAAATTGGGAGCACAATTCTCTGTTAACTTTAGTAAATTCCATGGTCCATAGGGAACTTCTCATGTGTCAGCTGGAGTTAATTAAAAAGCATTGCAGCTTCTGACTAAAAAAGGGTTAAGGTTAAAGTGAGAGCTGTAAGCGAAAACCATTTCTGCGCACAAATTAACAGCATTGTGTAGCTGTGCTGGGCAGATCTCGTCAAAGCTCATCATTCCTGAAGTCAATTTAATTTGGAACCAAATCGTAATCCTTCCCAGGTTCCTATTACATGGCTCTCATAACCAAGCTAGATGGTACCTTTTAACTAAAGTGCTTTGCAGAAGCCTCGAGCAGTAGAACTGATAACATGGACAATGTTGACAACGTCTTTTCCACATTATCGCATAGTATTTTTAGCACTAACAAGAAATATATAAATATTTGCCAAAATTAAGTTTCCTTTGTACTATATGTACTTATACTCTTCTATAGCTGACTTGTTCATGTATGTTTGTATCATTTAAAAAATGGTTCTCCTTCTTGTGATCCAGATAATTGATAAATTGTTACAGTACTGTTTAGATAATTATTTAGAGGTATATACCTGGGCCATCATTTAAATAGATACTTTAATTGTCCGAAAGCTGCATTTGCAAAGACTAAGGAATGTGTATTATGTCGTCACTGGAGAACATTGGAGCCTCTTGGTGTTGCTTCTACCACAATGCATGACTTATTTAACCTCACTAATATCTCTGCATAGCTTGTATACCAGCAAGTAGGGTCTGCACTGCTTGCTGTGTGGATTTACTATGGGTGCTTTACTGACATTTGGTGTCTTTCCTTTTTCTGCTGCTTCCCCTATATCCTTCTAAGCAGAACCTCCAACCAAATACCAAATCTCCCAGCCGGATGTTTTTACCGTTCTGCCCGGCAAGCCTCTCGATCTGCGCTGCCCTCACCACGATGCATCCCTGGTGACTTGGACTAAGGATGGGGTGAAATTAGAATCCGGCAATAGGACGGTGATTGTCCTGAACTACTTGCTGATAAACGAGACGTTCCTCAGGGATTCAGGGCTGTATGCCTGCTCAGTGCATAGAGGCGCCCAGAGCAATACTCATTTCTTCCTTGTGAATGTCACAGGTGAGTGACTGGAGAATGAAAGTGTAACATATCAGACCATAATACACTGTATGTCATCGCCATTGTATTGCAAATAAAGAGATGGATCTAACAATTTGTCTTTGGAAACAAGGTTGCCTGTAAGAGTAAAAAAAAAAAAAGAGCTATTCACTCCTGAACTCAATGCAAATTAAATATGATACTTAAGGAATTTTCCCCAACAATTTCCACTGCCTTATGGGATATCCCAGAGTTCCCTGAGGATCACTGAGTGGTCATGTTTGTAGAGCGGCAGAATACTTCTTGGCTGCCCAGTGTTCTCTCTCTACTAGTGTAATTATTTGCAGAGAAAGTGTTTGTCCTACGTGGCCCTGGTTACACTAATGCCATCAATGCACAATGACGAGCTTCATTTTCTTTTAGTACACTGCTGTTTACCGAGTCTTGTTCTTGTTTCAGAATCCAGCTCTTCAGGAGATGATGAAGATGACAGTGACAATGATGTTTCAGAAAATGTCACCAATGACAGCAACAATATAAGTAAGTGTGCGACTACATATGATTGTGTAGTTCAGCTTGATCACTGAAATCGGTGCTTCATTGAGCGATCACATCTGAAAAGGTCGCAAAGAACATCCTTGTTCAAGTTGGCCAATGTCTAAAAAAAAAAATAAAAATAAAAAAAAAAATAAAAGAGCATAAACAAAAAAAACATTGCTTTGATTAATGTTTATGTTGCCCGATTGGGTAAACTCTCTACAGTGTCTGCTTAATTTGGCAGTAGTTGTCCAGTATTACCAATGCATGTTATGTCAGTCTGGGTGTTTGAACAATTTTACATTATCCTTGGCATAATTGAATGCAACAGCGGATTGTCAATCCCAAACTGCGCTGGTCTACCAGATGACGTGATACTTCCTGGTGTAAAATACAAGTTACCTGTACTATGAAACGTGTGTATGTGATCTACCCACCATCTGTTTTAGACCTCAATAACAAATGTGGCTACTCTCATTTGTAGGGGCTCCTTATTGGACAAGCCCGGAGAAGATGGAGAAGAGACTTCATGCTGTTCCAGCTGCTAATACAGTGAAGTTGCGTTGCCCGGCTGGTGGGAACCCACTCCCTACCATGAGGTGGCTAAAGAACAATAAGGAATTCAAACAAGAGCATCGGTTTGGGGGGTACAAGGTAAGGAGACCTCTTAAAAATTATATGGTATTAGGCTTCTGTACCTTTCTGACATCCTACCCAGTAAAGCTGTGATTACTTATTTTATGCAATTCCCCTTTGAGGTTTTGGGCTGACTTTACTCATGCAGAGATATAAAGGAGGGATTTCTGTTTCCCACAGCTTTCATTAGACTACCTCTTATAATGAGCAGTATTTCAACATTTTCTTCATAAGAACACCAAAAATCACTAAGATATTGTTTTTCATTCAAACCTGTCTATAATGTAGGCCAACAAGTCGGCTGCATAGGACAGCAACTTTCAGGGGCAGCATGGGCAGGTTTGATGTTAAATTTTTAATTATTTTATCCTTTTCTTTTTACTTTTTACTTTTTTTTTTTTAATATAATGTCGACCACTCATACCTACAAAAATGTGTGTGTATATGTAGTAGTAGTGGTGGGAGGAAGTGCAACAAGTTCTATAATTTAGGGCCTATTCACACACAAGCCTACAGCATCACCAACTCTACCTGATTAGACTTTGTGTGTCAAAGTGGACCATATTTGCCTACATTCTGGACCTCCTCTCTGGAAGGTCCAGGAAGGGATATGCAAAGGGCAAGTGTCCTTCGTGGCTCTGCCCCTGCTGCGCAATAACACAATTGTGTCATTGCACAATGGGATGGGTCCATGATGACCCAAACCATGTCGTCAGGAGTCGCCCGGCGAGCCTTGATTATGCGAATTGCATCATAATGACTCCCTTATTTACGAGGGCGAGAGGTGTAATTCTGGATGGTGAGGTACTCTATTCTGGAGTCTCCTGGACCTCCCGGAAGAGTAGGCAAGTGTGTCTGTGACATGCACACGAAAATTCTGTGATACTTATGCATCATTTATGTGAATATCTCCTAGTGTACTAATGCGTTCTAATGAATCTTGGCACCGCCCACAAAATGGCTGCTGTAATCGTGTCCACTTTAGCCATTAGTTCTAAAGCAGGCCTGTCCAACCAGCGGCCCTCCAGATGTTTGTGAAACTACAAGTCCCAGCATGCCCTTCCAGCTATCAACTGGTTGTCTACTGGCAAAGCATGCTGGGAATTGTAGTTTCACAACACCTGGAGGGTCGCAGGTTGGACAGGCCTGTTCTAAAGCATACTACCACAGATCTAAGAAACTGAGATTGTCCTATGGAAAGAAAATGATTCTGTTTGCCATTCAAAGAGGTCATAGATATCCGTGTATTATCAACCTTTTTTTTAATTCTATGCTCCAAGAGCAGTCTGCATACATCCCAGTAAATACTGTACTGGGTAACTGGGTTTAAAAAAAACCCAAGTAAATTATATATAAATAGGTGATGATGAAGTAAAAACAGTTTATTTTGACATTTTCATACTGAGTAAGCCATAAAACTAATGTTAATGATCTAAGACACAGTCGGGCGAATTAAAGGCCACTTTTGTCATGATTTACAGTGCTGCTAATATGTCTCTAGTAAATGTGATATAGTGGAATAATGCCTCATTGTACGGGGATAATAAAAAGCACCAGGTGTAGCGCAGTTATCAGGCCAATATAGTGATTAACATGTGCAATAACTCTTAATAACAGTAGCTTGAGATATGATACTAGTGTTTAGGTGTGTTAGGACCTTGTTCTGCCATAATATTACCACATAGTCCTTTCAAAAGTAAACATTGTTTGCTCTGCTAGTAGATAAAATGATTGCCCAGCCAGTCACAATAACATCACTGGTAACTTCCTACTGACAGGCTGTGTGAGTACCCAGGAAGTGTGATGCATAACAACATATTTTGATGTTTGGATAATCAGGATGTCCCCAGGGCTTAAAATAACTTCTAGTCTAAAGTTATGGACTTGTCCCTGTCTCTGATCTGTTATTATAAGTGATCAGCTACAATTTAGTCCTGACTCGAATGCAGCGAATCTGACAAGCTAGCAATGGGAGGGGGCACACATACTTTACCTGCGGAGACGGGTAAAAATGTCATCAAACGCCTGCTTTAGATGTGTTTTATAGAACGAATTCTGAAACACTTTGAATGGGCTTTGTACTGGAAAAAGAGCAACACATTCCATCTATTTTACTGGTAGAGTGCATTAACGCACGGGAAACGGGGCCTGTTGCCATCTGAAGCTTTAAGTACAGTTTTAGAACAAAATAATGGGATTGGAACCATTGAATTTCATTTCTCCATATATATTGTTGTGCGTTTCATTTATTAACATGTGAGAAGCACAAAAAAAATAGGTATGCACGCGTTAACTTTCATTTAAATGTTAGTTTCAAAACTCATTATTATTGGGTTGCTAATGTTTTAGGTTTATGTTCACAATTGTTTTGCAACAAGCAGAGATCTGATAGGAGTCCGATCCATGGAGGAATCGTTTTATGGTTGTAAGTGCAGCAGCCGTCTCCCCTTCTGTAAGCCTGTGGGCAAATAGCAGGGCACCAATAAGTGCCATGCGAGAGAGACATTACAGCGTAGCAGTTTGCACCACTTATATTAAACTGGTAAATAAAACCTACCTATATATCATGGGGTCTTTTTTACATGCTTAAATACATTCTAAAACCTATAATACTGTAAAATGTCAGACACGATTAACAATCGCTTATTTCATAAATGATTGATTCACCAGCAGATCAGAAGAAGGAATAAACTCCTATCAAGATTGAAGGACTTTCTAAAACATTATTCCTCTTCCTACACCTCCTATATCCACAGTTCAGGGGGTGGTTGGCTATGAAGGTCAGACATTTATGGCCATGTACATGCCCGTTCCTTGCAGTATTACAGCTTTTAGTAACGCTGTATTCAGTACACTATGCAATCCTTGAGAACTTTCAGACTTGGCTCATCCCTCCAGTATGCTTGTACTCTGCTGTGTACTGTTCATGTGCCTTTGTTTGTACTCAGACGTGAGCTCTCCGTCTGCTGCATGTTGGTACTTGTGATGATGCCTGTGTGTTTTCACTGCACATTTTTATAGCAATATGTAAGTGCTGAACCCCCTCCGCAGGCTGGTCTCCCTCCCCATCTGCAGTGTATATGCAATCACTCCTGGGCGTGCGCTCAGCAGCTGGTGTGTGTGTGTTTTCTCCTGTGTAAATTACTGTTTTGGACATACTGTTTTTACCCCTTTCTTTGTATTGTGTGAACACTTTGACCTGTCTCCAGGTTCTTTTTATTTACTTCTCATCGTGTTTTTCTTTTCTATATGCCGAGGCAGAACAAACTTGCAGGCCCTTTCTAAATGGAAAGCTGTGTTTCAAATCCACCCTTCTTCAATATCCAGTAAGAAGATGGGTAGTGATGGGTATAAATGTGCCGTGGCATGAAAACGCTGCTACTACTACTGCCAACCCTACGTCATGACCTGATTTATACAATGCAGGGAGATTTATAGAGAAGTGACCACTACCCTCATAGAGGCTGATGGGCAGAGGTTTTCTATCGAGTGATCCTCATACCTCAAATTGTTTGTTGTCTGCTCAGGTTGTATTACACATTCCAGTATGATACTCTTTCAAGCAGTGATGTCATGCTGGAAGTGGGAGAGGGGTCTGTTAATTAGGTTCATATGGGCTGGAAGATGGATTAGGCAAGGACGATAGACATGGCTTCAGATCAAGGGGTAAATGTATCAAGCTGAGAGTTTTCCGGCGGGTTTGAAAAACCAATCAGATTCTAGCTATCATTTATTAAGTACATTCTACAAAATGATAGCTAGAATCTGATTGGTTGCTATAGGCAACATCTCCACTTTTCAAACTCGCCGAAAAACTCTCAGCTTGATACATTTACCCCCAAGTCGTTAACTTGGTGTTCATCATATCTAGGTGTGTTTTTGTCTTGGATGTATTTTATTAAATGCAGACAGGTAATCTTGAGTACATATAGACAGACATACGTTGTGGGCACAAGAGAACCTAACCCTGCCAATTCTTCTTTATGCTAGTTAACCATTTGTTAGTATCGGCATAAGTACTGAAAACAAATGTTCAATGACCTTGGGTGAATGTGACATCACTTGGCTGTACAGAGGCAAACTTAGAATTTTTTGTTTTCTTCCATTCCTATTTGAAATGGATATATCAAACAATGGGGCATATTCAATTATCCGCGTTACTCCCAAAAGTAACGCAGCGTTAAAAGGATTACCGTTATTACGGTAATTCTAACCCGGATTTCATCTCGCAGCTCCCTGAGCAGCGAGCAGAAAGCCTGCGTAGAAAGGTACCGTAATAAAGGTAATAGTGTGCAAGCCGCGTTACTTTTGACAGTAATGCGGACAATTGAATATGCCCCAATATGTCTATAAATTGTCTTTATCCCTCAGTGTTTGCCTATGCTCTGCTTGAAGCATAGGTCATTTCCCCAAATTATAGGATTGTTGTTGAACATTATTTTCTTCTGTTTTATGGTTGAGCGAAAATATTTGCATGTGTCGTCGTCTTCTTGGCTGCAGCTGTTTCAGATAGTGAAGTAACACTGTTTAATAAATGTAAAACGTTAATAGTAGTCCTGACTGTCTGCTAAATTCTGTTGTAGTCATTTAGGAAGGTAGGCAGATGTAAGCGCTTAGACTGCTGTCTTTTCTAATTGTCTTTATACCTCTCCACTTACAAGTAGATAGGTTAAAAACTGCTTTAATACATTCCTTATTTTCACCAAAAGGCAGAATAACTTAAGATGATTTGCCAGTTTAACTTAAACTTATCTGTTGTTGATTTTGTAATAAGATTTCAACCTAATAATCCTTTAATTGACATGGCTAAAATCATACAAAAGTTGCCACAATTGCCAAACATTCCCCTCCCCTTTCCATGTCATTGGTCATTATGTTTAGGACAACACACATGCTTTCACTTAACGTTATTCTGTTGAAGCTTTGTTTCCTAAGAGTGCGAGGTTTAGTGCACTGTGTCATGTATGGTTATGTATGTACTGTTGGGCTATAGGTAGGTGTGTATGTGACTGGCGCCAATTTTACATTTTGTGCAATGAAAGCTTGGAGTGCACCTTTGATCGCAAGACCCAGTGTTTCATTGCCCCTCCCAGAAAACAAACTTGTTTTATGCGAGGACGGCAGGTTTAACATTAACAGAATTCTGTTCCCACATCTGCTGTCCCCGATAACTCATTCCCGCCACAGCCCTTTCTACACAGTCAGGTTGATGAGAGTAAATAGAGGGCTGAGCAAACAGTTTAATCGCTGAGAATTGCCTGAGTACACAGCGCTGATTGTAGGTGAGACGACTGCCCTGGAATGAAGGGCAAATGTCCTGGAATTCAGCAGACCAGTTGCAGGCCGAACTGTTTTATATGGTGCTGAAACCTGCAGACACGATACCTAGTAGAATGGTGTTCATGTTTGTGTAGTTTGTCCTCCTCTACCCTCAAGATATTAAGAGTCAGGATTAAATGAGATTACTGTTGATCGACAGTGAATGGCGTTAAAACGTTTAATGTTAAGACAGAAGCTGGGATGGAAATTATAACACTTGTCATTTGGACTGTCGGGGCATGCCGGGCTTCAGCCTACTAGGGTGATTTTATTTATTGATTTGTTACATGCCTAGGTGACATGGGTGGATTTATCCTGAATGGCCCCTTATACAGAGATTAGCAAACAAACTCTGGAATGCAATTTTACCATGGAATATTACTGATGCTCAAGGATTAACCTTCTAACCACTTGTACCTTGCTGGTAATCTCTTATTGTACTTCCTATACAGCCAACCAGTAATGTTTGCACTCTACTTTGACACTGGGAACTTTTCTAGGAACATGTAATGACAAGTCATTGAAAACTTTCACTACTATACAAGTAAACAATTTAATAAAACAGTATGTTTTGACATGACCTGCTGTGTGGCAGCCTTACGCTAATACAGTAGTGCAGAGCGAGGAAACCTGTGGAACTACAAGTTGAAGCACATCCCCGGGCTAGTACTTCTACAATAGCTGAAGAGCTACGGGTTGTGTAATACCGCACTAGCTGATTGCTGTAGATCAGATCCACCCCCTGTCACTAGGCCACACCCACCATGGACTGTGTTATCAAGGGAGGCTTCTGGGAAGAGATATAGAAGGGGATTGTAGGACAGAGAAAACAACAATGGAAACATACTGAACAAAGTATTTATTACAAGAATCTCAATCTGTCTAAGAACAATTTTTACAGTATGAGATATTGAAGTATTCATAGTAACAAGAAATAAAGAAAACTTGGACACCATATTAGGAAATCTCATTTGCTGTATAATTACAACATTTTCAACACACCTTTATCCTACTATAACTGATCTCACTTTGGGGCATATTTAAGAAAGCACGATAGTGCTCTTACCGGGTAATTAAGGTCCCTCTGTGTCCTCCGCATATTTATGAAAGGTGCATCGCAGCAGATATCGTGGATATCTGCTGCTTTGCACTCCTTCGTTTTTGGGAGCAGTCACCATTCAACACTATGGTGACTGCTCCCAGCCGCAATCTAACAAGTTCCGAAAAAACATTTTTTTTGGAAACTTGTCATGTTAATGTACACCAGCTGAAGCTAAGTACATTATCATAAATGACAAAATCCAATGCTCCGAAGAGCAGAGCTGGACAGCGCATGTGTGGAGGGATCACATGATCCCTCCCTGTCACTCACCGCTCTCTCGTTGCAGAGACAGAGAGGGGATCTTTGTGCGCATGTGCAGCTCTTCGAAATGCACATGCGCAGTTGAAGGATGAAGAACACCTGGAGGAGATCCGGAGACAGCGCTTCCGAAGAGGGGGGCAAGTGTGATTTTTTTTTTTTATCACAGAAACAGCAGTTTTTCGGAACTGCTGTTTCTGTGATCCGTTGTTCATAAATTTGAGAAATAGTTCAATCCTTATCCATGCGATAAGGATTGATAACGATTTCTCATTTTTGCCGATGATTGATAAATGTGCCCCTTTATTGTAATTCATATTTCGGCAAATAGAACTTATGGTGTATTTTTATGATAAGCCGCTAAATAATATCGCATAACAAGCTTGTATAGAAGATTTGTGGAGTGCCCCCTAATAACAGAACATTTTCCTTTTCTTTCTCTGAATGTATGAAGAAAGATAAAGTTCTACAACATATAATTTAATACATGTCCATCTCTTATTATAATTAGTAAACTAGTAAAGCATATTTGCATTTGAAAGGCATTCTGGTCTACGCAGTGCATGCTGCAACTCAGAATGTTTGTTGTTTAATTCGTAATTAATTTAACAAATGTGAAAGTGTTCCAAGCTTTACCAATATTTGTTTCCGTAAAGAGGAGCTACCGCTAGAACCCAGCCCATGAGCGTTCTATCTACTCTCTCGGCAGAGTACAGACTGCACTGTGCTCGCTCCAGGACTGGCTTTCTGCATGCTCCAAGCTCTTCTGTTATGTGGGCTTCAAAAAACATGTCCGATAGAGCACTGAAGAAAATGCCCCATTCCGGAAATTATTGTAGTAAAAAAAAAATAACCTCATAGGACCTGGTGATGGGTCTCTTTTTTTTTTTTAATGCGTAAAAATTGTCCACTATTTGGATGCGTCATTCACTTCTGTATGCAATACCTGCCGCAGATATGACCATTCTAAGATTCGGTCTTAGAAAGGACATGGAGAGCCAACGCATAGTCTGGATTCCTCCCATCAGAACTGTCCCTCATCACCCTAAAATTATTTCACCAAACGAGCTGCTGACACAGCAGACGTCTCTGCTGAATAGGACTTTGTGTGCTCTGAAAGGAGCCTCGTTATTCCATTAAAATAAAGCGATACCTGTTCTCCCTTCCCCCACTCCATGGCATCACCAGCTCGACTCCCTCCCTCTGCATTCCTCTGACTCTGCTCTCTGCAATGCTTTCTAATAGATAGACGTTCGTTTCTTAGCCTGTAATTACATTGGGACCAGTAATGGGCACCGTATTTATGTGAAGGTTTAATGTGTATGTAGAAATCGACAAGCAGACTGTGGTATCTCAGGATCAACGTGTATTTGAAACATGGAACCATGAGCATTAGGGAGTCTTTATAATCCATACAGATATATAATTTATTTATTTTTATACAATATTCTCTACTATGGATTCTATGAATGAAAACACATAGGTCTAGATTTACTAAGCTGCGGGTTTGAAAAAGTGGGGATGTTGCCTATAGCAACCAATCAGATTCTAGCTTTCATTTATTTAGTACATTCTACAAAATGACAGCTAGAATCTGATTGGTTGCTATAGGCAACATCCCCACTTTTTCAAACCCGCAGCTTAGTAAATCTAGCCCATAGTCTCTTCAGTCCATTCCTTGTGCAGAACAGTGGTTCCCAAACCATGTGCTGCGGCTCCCTGGGGTGCCTCGGGAACTCACAGGGTGGCTGTGGTCGGTGATAAGCAAGGCGGGGGGTCTAATTGGTAATTTAGGCTTAGGGGTGCCTTGAAAAAATTATGGAGACCCTAAGGGTGCCCCGAAATGAGAACGTTTGGGATCCACTGGTATAGAATATTTGGTTTAGATACCTGTCGATGCAAATACTTTAGTCATGTTTTGTAAAATGCCATAAAAAATATTGTCTAGCAAACGGACTTCATTCCTGACTTCTTCCACTTCGGAAATGTATTACATAATGGAATATATAAGATAATTGCTAAAGGCAGAACATGCATATATTCACAATATTGGGTACTCATGTGTTTTCCAGTTTGTTGATCTGAAATTCAAACTTTATATGTCCAGAAGTTGTTGTGTTTCAGAGGACAAAATGTTCTCTCATTAAAATGTAACACACAGAGTATTTCAAAGTTACTGGTTGAGTTCCTAACTAATCTATCAGTAAGTAAGACCATCAGGGATTTAATTCAGGGTCACCACCCTTTATTTTTGTGTTAATAGGAAACATTAGACAAATTAACATGAATCATTGGACAAATTAGGAGATAAACAGGATATAGTGTTAAATTGATAACCTCCTTGAAAGACCGCATAGGTTATTCCAAACCAGCTCGAATGAAAGAGCCAACAGTTGTTTTGAACAAAGATGGTTGAACTTTAGTTCTCCACTGGTTGCTAAACTCCATATTCACCTATTTCTCTTGTTTAAAGGAAAACATAGATTTCCCTAAAAATTTATATTTATTTTTTTGTGGTCACCTTTACGTATTCATCTATGTAGACCAAGTGGTCACTCATTTTGCTTCTCATCATTTTATATTGTGTTGAATAATTTCTCCCGATCTCCGCAGGTTCGTAACCAGCACTGGAGCCTGATCATGGAGAGCGTTGTTCCTTCCGACAAGGGCATGTACACTTGCATTGTAGAAAACGAACATGGGTCTATCAACCATACTTACAGCCTTGATGTAATAGGTAAGGAACAACCCACTTCCCTCCCCAATATTTGGCAGAGTTTTTAAGCACCAATGTATATGTGCTATATAGTTAGTTGAAAGTAACGGCTATATTGAGGATTGCAGGAAAGCATTGACTTAAACAGAAGCATGAGAACAAAGAAGCTCTGTAACGGTTTCCCAAGCACACTCCGTAATGGTTCTTGTCGCGTGTCAATAAAACACAATGACCTTACTTGCTGATTCAGGGTAGTAGGACATTCGCTTGTCTCGCAGCAGCCTCTTGATGCCTTGAATGGAAATTCGTCCCCTCTCCATAGTGGGACGATATCCCATAATGTAGAATAAAGTGCTTATTTCAGGATACTTAATTACCAATTTATTCTATGACTTCCCAAACTTCAAACCTGAGAACCTTTCACAGAGGGCGGCCAAGAGCCGAGGAGGAAAATTCCAAACGGGTCTCCAGGAATAGGCTCTGCTTCCTGACAAACTGGGGTCCAGCAGGGCCTTGCCTTACACAGTAAATGAGATGATATCAGCACTACTCTCATGTTTCCACAAAGTACTGCTTTGTTTGTAGCTAGATATTCTTTTGGTGTCATCTGTACCGTTTTTAGGGAAAATAAATTGTCCCACTTACATAAGTTTGTGTCCAGTACAATTTCTGTGTTTTGCAATCTTTTGGCTTCGTAGTTGTTGTCACCCTGCACATTCCATCTACCACGTAGCTGCCAACCGGATTTCTATCTCACAGTGTGATTATAGTCTGCTTCTGCTGTTCCCACTAATTTGCAACTGTTGTAACCTAGGATGAATTTATTAACTAGTGTAAATGGTATTTTTTTCAACATCCTTTAAATAATCCAACTCAGGTTAATAAAATAGGAAAGACATTGGTGCATCAGATCCAGATTATTATTTGTTCACCTACAAAAATCTCCTGTTTGTGCATTCATGGCTTAGCAGCTGAGACTGAGGGATGCCCCTTTTCTCGGCTCCGTAGTAAATCTATATTTATTGTTTAGTTTTGGGTTCCCCCATACTTATTCACCTCTGATTGTTGCAGTAGTGGATCAGCACCCTTCTGTGACTCTTATTTTAAGTTTTTGTGGCCCCCAAGCGGTAGAAGGAGCAAGGGATTCTGTCCTCAGATAGCCTGTGTCTGTGAACAGATACCTAAGGGTTCTTGCTGAGTATAGTCTTCTTATAAAGTTCTATCGCCTCCTTGAACACAACATAAAGTGCTTCACTTTCTAGCTCTCCAAAGTCATTTGCCTAGGTGTCCAAATTTGTCCCCACTTTAACAGTAGCTGGTAGGGAGAAGACTGCCGGTTAAGTCCGGTGTTGCTGGTTCGGTGCTGGAGTTGCTCCAAGTTAAGTTCTGGTGCACTCTTTACTAGTTGGCATTGGTAAATAGGCTGTAGGAGGACTGGTACTGTGACACCAGCAAGGAAGACAGAGAATAGTAGTAGACACATATATTTACCTATAAATCAACCAAAAGCTATTCTACTGGCACGTGCGCAGGGCCGGATTAACCATAGGGCTAACTGGGCTACAGCCCAGGGGCCTATGGCATCCAGGGGGCCCTTGAAAGTGCTCAGCAGCATTATTGATCGGTCAGGGTCGGGGGCGCTCCCAGCCCGATCAATGCTGCTGAGCACTTTCACTGCAGTACTTCCCCGGCGCGCTGTAGTCTCCTTATTGAGGAGATCTCGTGAGTCTCACTCTCATGAGATCTCCTCAGTAAAGAGCGTACAGCGCGCCGGAGAAGGAGGTAAGTGCCGGGGGAGGGGAAGGGGGGGTTTGCGGGCAGCTCGGATCACGGGGGGGCGGAGGGGAAGGCAGCTCGGGTCACGGGGGGGCGGAGGGGAAGGCAGCTCGGGTCACGGGGGGGGGGGGGGGGGGGGTCAGGCAGCTCGGATCACGGGGGGGGCCCTCTCGGGGGAATAGAGGACCCCTTATCCCAGGGGCCTCCATTCCCTTAATCCGGCACTGCACATGCGATATAACTATATCATCAGCTATCATCAGGAGTCCGCAAACCTACTTAATATAGCAAAATTAACATAAATGGTTCAGGACTCCACTTGTTATTGATAGAATATATATTATATTATATTATATTATATTTTCTTTTCTTTTTTTTTTTTAATCAAAAAAAAGGATTTTTAAAAACCAATAATGTCTGAGACCGATACAATCAAATTCTCATTTATTAAAAAACACAATTAAAAAAAAAAAATATATGTATATAAAATAAAATCACACACTGTAGTGTTATATGAGAGTATCTGAGACGTTTAATATGAGAGGTCATTTAATTTATTTTAGAACAATTACAATGTGTTATTTGAAGACTTCCGTGGACTGATTAGTTCAGCTGTAAATTATGATGGTCAGAAAAACTTGATTTAATGTAAGAAACTGTACACTTCTACTTGAACTGACTAGTGTGTTTCAGCAGTATCGTATGCCCTGGATTTGTGTGCAGTAGACAGTGATAAGGGCTGTATTTTGTGTACGACTGATGGGAGGAGCCATTCAGCACAATAATGCATATTATGATATCCCTCGTAGTGTGATAATGGATAAGCCAGGTGTATGCTTGTGTCTTGCCAACCTGAAGCTTATGTTAAAACCTTTCCTGATTTTAATGCAGACAAAGAGACACAGGATACAAGCTAAGAGCCTGATATACTACATGATAGCAGGAAGGAAGTTGAGAGTGCAATGCTCTGCAGATTTATGTGCATTAAGGAGACAAACATCTACAGGACAATATTCCAATAAAAGCATTAAGAATACTAGATCTTCAATCAGCGCTCACAGTCCTGCCCTGACTTGTCTGTTTGGCAGGCAGGGAGAGGTTGTTGACATACATCAGGTATGGTTAGATGGGTTGGAAGTTGAGACATGACATAACGTGCAGGACCTGGGAGCTGGCGGCATCTTTTTTGCTCCGTGATTTTTTTTGCCGCTTGAAAAATGGTGATGAGTGCCAGGGAAGGTGCCACGTGTAGTAGCTAGAGATCTATGCACCGTTCATGCTAGTACTGGATGATTAGATTGTTATGGTTTTGGTCTAATCAGATATACTTCTCCCATTCTTTAAGCTGGCAACACTTTTTTTTTTCTTCTCACTATTGACTCAAAATAACACATGGGAACATTGTTGTATAGATTTGCAAGAGTTGTGCAAGAGCATCATAGGCAAACCGAGGGGGGTTTCCTAGTGCCGGGTAACCCCCCTCCCCCCCTGGGGTACTGTATGCTTGAGGTAGCTGGACCCTGCCCCAGGACCAGCCACTTTGCAGCTTGTGTGCAGGTCATTACTGTCTGCCCTGTTCACAGCCATCTCTCCCCAACAAGTATTGAAAGCAAGAAGAAGAGGTAGGAAAGAGCAGGACAGTCTGTCAACTGTTCTGACACACTCAGTCAGGACTTGTCCTGATTGTAGGGACAGTTGGGAGGTTTATCTCGCTTCACACGGCTCTGCTCGAAAAGGGAGAGCTGTGTGCCCCTAACAGTAGTGCACGCAGCATTTCAGCATCTGTAGATGTCGAGTGGGATTGGATTAGTCTATAGACTACAATAGTGCTCTGCAGATCAGATTGATTTTCACGAAGAACACAGAGTTCTAGACCGTAGTATAAATGCAGAATGTTTGGAGTTCTTCAGCTCCCATGTGACACGAGCCGCGTTAACAGAAAGGATTGTATGTATGGTTCAGCGCTACTCCAAGCCATCAGGTATTGGGGAAAGCTGAAATTCACTTTGATCCTATTAATTGCTTGGAGTACTTATTGCAGCACAACGGATCAGAGAGCTGTTAAGTGCTCCATGAAAGCATATGATGGCTGTGCTGCCCAGGTCAATTTGTGGCCCTGTCTTTGGTGTTGTCCCAGCTTGGCCTAGTAGGATTTCCCTCGCTGGCCCCCTTGCCCGATGTGCTTCTAGGGCAAAGGAAATTAAATCCTGCTGCTGAGCTCTGAAACCCTAAGCTCGGCAAGTGAAGGAAAAGCAAGAAAATAAGACTTGTAATAACACTGTGTCTGCTCCCACAGGAGGTAAAGAGAGGGTTGTGGGGGAGCTGTAAGGTTCCAATTATGCAGGGATCATGTGCAGAAACCAGCCTTTTTTTTTTTTTTAACAAAGTCAACTTCCCACAAAATGTTTGAAGGAGAAATGAAAAGGCGCATAGATTCCAAGCCAGACTGCACTAAGTAGTGGGGAATTCTGGTGGAGTGATCACCCTTCAAACCTATTTGAAGTAATGAATGAGGGTGCTTGGTGGACAATTTCTTAATTTGGTACTGAGGAGCCCCTGCACTATTATAGAAACGCTACCAGAACTCCACCTTTACTTTGCCATAGGAATATAACTCACATGGAGGGTTATGGAGTTTTATAGAGGGCATTTCATAGCTGCACATTGAATAGACTTAATTTAAGTAGTTCTTTACACTTCCAGTATTTGTAGCACAGATTTATGTTTTCATAGAATGCTATACAATAACATTGCTGCTTATAATCTAAGCGAGTGACAAAAGGCCAATGATATGTATGTTATGGTGTTGGGGATGTAATGAAAGCACTCAAAAGTAGGGAGTACCCATGTTATATCCAAGTACCAATATTTGAACAACAAACCCCTTTCTACCATCAGTAAAGTCTGAAAATAAAGTCTGTTCAATTTCTAAGGTTTGATTTGTAATGATGATTTGAATAATCATGATCATTAATAGGTATACGTTACTACGTTAGGTAGAAAATGAATTCCTCGTTTAAAGGACACCGTAATTATTATGTGCTATTAACTACAAGGTAGTGTTCTGTAATCAATGTTGAAAAGAGTCTGTAAAGCTAAAAATTTACTGGAGATGCACACCCTCTGGTGCATCTGCCCTCTGGTGCATCTGCCCTCTGGTGCATCTGCCCTCTGGTGTATCTACCAGAGCAGCCAGTTTATCTCTGTATAGACAACACTAATAAGCAGTAACACACAATGTTTTTGGGTCTTTGAGACGAGAAAGGAAAGATATAGAGAGAACCACCGCAGCTCAAGTAAGTAGGGCTCTGTAATAAAACTGTGAAAATGTTGTGCAAAATTGTATCTACTGAAAATGTAGGTTTTTATGATATTGTCCATTTAAAATACATGTAGGGCAAATTGCATTGCAGACTTGTCAGTGCTATTTCCGTCTGGAGAGATTGATTCTACAGTAATGTATGTTTAATGTCATCAATGACTTAATGAAACTTCTGCTATCCTGTATTCATCTTCTTTAATCTTGGACACAACAATGATGTTGACATCTCGTAGAGAATGTCAGAGGAAGTTAAATCTTGTCTGCTTTTAATTAGTGGAGCACAGAACGTCCTTAGTCAGCAGAGGGTTAATGGAATACTTTTGCTGAAAGGCTGCCCAGAAAAGGATGCTTAAACAGCTTTAGATGGGCTAATGGTCCGCAGCCTTGATAGTGTTATAGGAGGTTGTGCAGCTGCCTATCTGCCACCATCCTCACATTATGCTAAGCCTCTCGGGAGACCGGGAAAAGGCCCCAGAGGGATTGTTTAACTCGCCCTTCATGCGTTTCCTTTAAACCCCCCCTGTTAAAGATGTATTGTTTGTGCATTGCAGCTGTAGGTCTACCTCCCCATCAGTACAATGTACTGACCATCAGCATTACCAAACTCCACTCATCAGAGATCTGCGTGAAAGAATACCCATCACTTGCACACACTGGAGCCAGACATTAGTTTGTTGGAGACATGACCATACAGGCTATGAAATCACCAGGATACGGTAACGTGGCTCAAAACAGCTAAATCACTTTTAATGCGAAACAACTTATCCATTCTCGAGGAACATATAAAATAAATGCCACAGTGACTGGTGGCTACAGAATTGATTATTATGGTTGTTTATATAGTGCCAATCATACCACGCAGAGCTGTAATGAGAAAGATGATGTAGTGATGAGCTGCATGGGCATATACTGAGCTAACGGCATGTCTGTCCATGGTGCATAAGGGGGAAAGCTGAACTACGAAGTGGCGACCGTTTTGCCATTTTTCTTTGCAACGTAAAAATGTTTTTGTTTTCTAAGATGTATATTTTTTGCCACTTTTTCCGAAAAAAAATAAAATACATTGGTCATTTGGCAACTTGCTGGATTTTGACATTTATAAAAACCTAGGGGCTAGATTTACTAAGCTGCGGGTTTGAAAAAGTGGGGATGTTGCCTATAGCAACCAATCAGATTCTAGCTTTCATTTATTTAGTGCCTTCTACAAAATGACAGCTAGAATCTGATTGGTTGCTATAGGCAACATCCCCACTTTTTTAAACCCGCATCTTAGTAAATCTAGCCCTAAGTCTTTTTAAAGGTGGAGCTGTTGCTGTAGCTGTCTATATAGGTTTGACCATAAATGCTCCCCAACATATCAGATCTTGGCATTAACTCATACTTACCTACTTTCTTCAGCTCCCTTCCGGGAGCCAGCCAGTGGAGGGGGGCGTGAAGGGGCGGGGTGGCCGAAATCGCGTCATTTCGGCCCCGCCCCCTGTGACGTCATGACGCAAATTGCGTCATTTGACAGCGGGGGCGGGGCCAAACGCCGCGATTCACCGGGAATCGCGGCGTTTGGGATCTAATTCTGCCCACTTCACTAGGAAGTGGGGCACTTCCTAGTGAAGTGGGCAGAATTCGGGAGATTGCCACACTCGCCCGGGAGTCCGGGAGACTCTCACAAAATGCGGGAGTCTCCCGGACATTCCGGGAGAGTTGGCAAGTATGCATTAACTATGTCCACTTACTGGAAAATAACAGTGAAACCTGCATTTCTTATAAATAATTATATCTGCTTCATTAGTGTGGAGTGGTACTGTGTCCATGAAACCTATACAGAAACAATCTGTAGTATTTACTATTGTGCACTATTGGTAACGGTGTTACATGATGGTCTGTAGTATAGTGTAAGGAGAAAGTCTTTATTGTAACGTAAAACTACAAAGGTGCCTCGGTGATCATTTTAAGATTCCTTTTGCATTTTTCTCTCTTACCCCTCTGTGCTGTAATAACACGCTGCAAGTAAAACAAGGTTGGTGCTTGTGCTGGGGCTGCCAGCATTACGTCAGTCTACTAATTCCCTGCAGAGTGCCAGGGAGTGCAACCTGCATGAAAGCCGCCTTTGTTTCAGGGAGGTGTGCTGGCTTTATATGAGGCTGCTCGCTGGATGTCTGTTTGTGAAACAATTTATTGGAACACGGTATGTGTGTGTGTATGTAAGACGCTCCCTGAGATTGGATACACTTGGCTTCTTAACACCTTCATTGCCAGTGAAAGGTGGAAAGCAGTTTAATGATCATTACCATTAAGAAATTGTTTTTGAAGATTGTTTAAAAATACTTTTTCAATGCTTTTGGGGGAGCAGGGGTATTTATTTACTGGAAGCAGAGCATGCAAGGGCAGCACGGTGGCTCAGTGGTTAGCACTTCTGCCTCACAGCGCTGGGGTCATGAGTTCAATTCCCGACCATGGCCTTATCTGTGTGGAGTTTGTATGTATTCCCCGTGTTTGTGTGAGTTTCCTCCAGGTGCTCCCGTTTCCTCCCACACTCCAAAAACATACTAGTAGGTTAATTGGCTGCTATCGAAATTGACTCTCTCTCTCTGTCTCTGTCTCTGTGTGTGTATGTTGGGGAATTTAGACTGTAAGCTCCAATGGGCAGGGACTGATGTGAATGAGTTCTTATCTGCTGTTTTTTGCTTATCTTAAGCAAACCCACTATGTGCATGGGGGATAAGAAGCAAAATCCACTGAGTAAGTGAATAATTTCTTAAGTTAAGATGAAAATCCATCTTAACTTCACTCTTATCTCCCTGGTTCTTCTTAAAATAAGCATCTTAACTTTTGCACAAGATAAGATCACTAATGAATCAAGCCCTCCATATTTTTTACACTATCTCTACCATTACCAAGAAAAAGATGAATGTCTTTCAGTAGTCTTAATAGTTTGCAAGTGAAAAATAATTTTTCTTTCTGTGTAGAGAATGAGAAAAATCTATTGTAGGCGGGTGAGACTTGTGCTGTGTTTGTACCAATCTAAGGTCATTTAATCGCTGATCAAAAGAAACAAGAGTACTTTTGACAGTTGTGTTACCATGTAATGAACCAAGATACCATTCAAGCAAAGGTTGGTTATCAGATTAATTTGGCAAGAAGCTGTAGGAGACTTGGCAAGGCTCGACATACTATAAATGCCCCATTTTCCTGTCCACACACTTTATTTATTAGTCTGTGTCCTGTCTGCTAATGAATAATAAACTGGTTTTAACCCATTCTACCATCGATCTAAGGCTTCTTGTTTTATAGAACTGCGCAGGTTAAATGTAACCATCCCACTTACAGGTGACAAACAGCTCTTGGCATTCTGAACTAGCTGAGAAGCGGGCAGGGAATCCGTGCCCGCTACTAGTTCTGTGGCCTGTGAAAACCAGCATGTTTTCCATTGTCCTCCTCCGGGCGGTATCTTTTGAAGCTTGTGCTCTCTCCCTCCTCCCTCCGAATTACTTACAAATGCACATCTCCCTCCCTTCCAGCTTGGCACTGATTTTGCTACAGGGGCCAATGCCAGGAACTTAACAGGTTTACAGACTTGAGTTCTTCTCCCGCACCCACCTCTTCTACCACCCCCCTCCTTCCTTGGTATATCTACCCTTTTATATTCTGATATATATAACTTTTGAATATGTATAGTGGAGGATGAATGTGTGATCGGTAATCAATGTCTTTAATAATACTGATTATTTTTTTTTGTAACAGCGGATACACTGTTTCGCATGCTTTTCACTAAACCGTAAAGATTACATTATTCTCTGTTATGGGGAAATTACGCTTGAAGTTTAACAGCCCTAAAACAATGTATGTCTTTTGGAATTCTGGTAGAACAAAGTATAGTCCAGTTAATGTGCTTCTCTGTGCCAAATAATGTATGCACTTATTTATCTACATTGATAGAAAATTGAAATGGTCACGTTTTCAGTCGTGTACAGTCCTATGCAGAAGAACAATTTGTAACTTGTTTTAAGGTAATAATAAGTGATTCTTTAACCTCCAACAGAGCGCTCCTCTCACAGACCCATTCTCCAGGCTGGTCTTCCTGCCAATACCACTGCAGTTGTAGGAGGACATGCTGAATTTGTATGCAAGGTATACAGTGATGCTCAGCCCCACATTCGCTGGGTGCGATATATAGAGAAGAATGGAAGCAGATATGCAGATGACGGTACGCCATACACAAAGGTTTTGAAGGTAAGGATTAATAAAATAACAAGGATATCCTTATTTGTTACTATAGAATTTAATATAGACAGCTTATTCTTGCTGCTGAGCTGTTTCTCAGATAAGCCCATGTAATCATCACATGAATGTATTTAAAAACACTGATTGCGGCAGCCAATAAGGTAGTTTTTAACCTAATGGACCATAAACGCTGATATTGGAATTCCCTCCCTCGCACAATAAGATTTTCCTCTGATATTCAAACCTTTAAACGGTCTCTGAAAACCCACCTTTTCATGCAACCTTATAATATTCCTCAACTAACCTCCCTAGGTTACCCTATCATCACCATTTACACAGTTCACACAAGACAATAATCCTTTAACCAACATTGCTGTGTGTCTGGCTCATACAGCGCACTAAGCACTTTTTACCTTTGCACTCTGGCTGAACCAATATGCAGTATATAGCACTTACCTTCATGTATCAGACTTCATTGTTCCTTAGATTGTAAGCTTGCGAGTAGGACCCTCTTACCTGTATGTATTACCCAGTATTGTTTTATTACTTTTTTTGTTCCCAATTGCAAAGTGCTGCGGAATTTGCTGGTGCGATATAAGTGATGATGATGAAATTGGGCCCAAAATAGTCCAGATCGGCATTTTATCAGGATTTATAAGATGTTGACTGTGACTGGTGAAAAATAAGGATTGAACAATAGGGCAACAGTAACCAATCAGACGCTCGCTTTTCATTGTCAACTTCCTACACTGAGCAACTGCATCTTTCTGAGATTGCCACACTCAGGACATGGATCCAGCTGCTATCCACTCCTATAGGGCCTTTGCAATTAACCAAAATGTGTGTGTTCCACATGTATGTGTACTCTACAAATATTTCTTCTACGTGGGTGTGTGTAGATATGCTCCAGTCATGAACAATGTAGCGGTGCCGCAACCTGATTGCATTCATACTAAATAAAAAAACAAACAAAAAAACATGCCAATATATGTATAAACTACAGTCAAATATGTCTGTAAAAAGAGAATTTTTCATGTTATTGCTTATAATCTGTGAGGTCTGGTGTCATCAACTCAATGTACATTATTATTGATATTAGAAATCACCTCGGAATCCAGTGGTCTGTATGAAAGAACTCAGCCGTGTACTTGTATATAGTGACAGAACGCCTCTGTGACTGCTAATATCCCTATAATGTACACTAGGTAGTGTACTCATCTATGTAATAGATAATAATTATGTATTTTACTGCCAATATAGTAGTATCTATACTTAAAAGGATCCTTGATAAAGAAAGTGTCTACTTTAATTTTACAATAGTTACATCTAGTCACAATAGTTGGCGTGTTCAACCTACTGTGGTGTCCAAGACATCTGTCCTCTGATGATCATACTGTGTTGTGTACCACACCATAAGAGGTAGTGACTGCTGTACCACACCCCTTAGACAGCAGTGACAGCTCTATGTTTTTCTTCCTGTGTCGCCTGCCTGTTTTTAGCACTCGGGAATAAACAGTTCCAGTGCTGAGGTGCTGAATCTGCACAATGTGACAGAAGCAGACGCGGGCGAATATATTTGTACGGTCTCCAATTATATTGGAGAGGCCAACAAGTCAGCCTGGCTCACGGTGGTGAATCAAGAAGCAGGTAACGTCTCCTACCGCCGCACACAGGCTGCAGTTGTGCTCTTTGTGCTTCTGGCGATGGTGGCGTTTGACAAACAATCTGGAGATGGGGGTTTTGCCGCACTTTACGGCGGCCATGGAAAAATACCCACAGTGTTACAGGATTTCACTAACTGACGTCCCCCTCCCCCTCCCCCTTCTTCTATTTTCTCTTTTTTCTCCTAAACTCATTTCCTTTATTATTTTACACTCTTTTTTTCAAACCTTCCTGTAAGCCCTATTTCAAAGCCCTCCCTGCCTCAACCGCCTTGGTTTCCTTTTTCTCTCGAATACGTTCCCTATTGCCCACAAACGTTTGAGGCAGGCATTATGTGGGCTGAGCCAGTGTTCGTAAGAATGCAGAAATCAATTCACTAGAGAGAAACTACCTCATGCATCTGAATTGATAGGCTGCATTCACATCCCTGCCTACAGAATGTCTGCCTTCACTATGTGGGTTCTCCTTACCAAAACATCCCATTTAACCAGAATGTTCAAGGAATGAAGGAATTAGAGTATGTTTCTGGCTTATACCTGCTCAGCGCATTGGTATAATCTAGATAAGAAGAGATTATCCTATTGGATAAGAGTGAAGTAAGAAATCTCCTTCTTTTTTTGAATTTGTACCCAGAGATGAAATCCTTACGTGTGGGTCTCGTTTTTCCATGTCATGTGATTGCATGCGTAAACGGTGGCTATTCCTGGTGAAGGGTCATGTGCATTAATCTGCACATTATGTTTTCATAATGGTTTTTCTTGGTGACTCTTTGGTGTGTTGGGTCTTTTGGAGAAGGTCTCTGTGGAAAGCAAGGGAGATCCCCAAGAGGTTCACGTGCCTGGCCAAGGCTTGAGACCTCTCCTGAGCCCACTCCACTCGTGTCTCCTTCTCATCGGGTGTTCCTTTTCTTTTCTTTATTGCCATCCTTCTCTTCCAGGCTGCCGGTGTTAACATTACGGATGAAGAGATAGAAGTCTTGTATGTCAGGAATGTTTCTTTTGAGGATGCTGGGGAATATACTTGTATAGCTGGAAATTCCATTGGTATTTCTCAACATTCTGCCTGGTTGACGGTTCTGCCAGGTATTGTTCTTCTGTCTTTGGGTTTCTGTCTTTACCTCTTCTATTGCGGTGGTAAGCCATGAATACTCTGCTCCTGTACTTAGTTTCTACACTGTTGGAAACAATATAGACACCCATCGATTGCAAGAGAAACTTAGCCACATATATATTTTGGCTTTTATATTTAATTTGCTTCATGGGGAAAAAACAGTGAGCTTGCTAAATATAAAATTCAGTAGGAGAACATTTTTATTTCTTCGTTGGAGCTGTGTAACGGGGTTTACCTCTGCATTCAATCTCCCAGTTTCCTGATTGCGTAGCATGAGTTCTTTATGCAATCAGGGGAAGATGTTTTATCTCCATTTTGTTTTAACCCCTTTTCTGCTGCTAAAACGAAGGGTTTAAATCATACTGGAAAAAACATCTCTGGTGTACAGGTCTCTCCTGTCCTCTTTCTCTCTGTCCAGGCTCTCTAGACTTTTCAATCTTATTTTTCTTTTTTCTTTTCCTGCTGTTATAATGCTTTGCGGGACAGACAGCTACTTGCAATGGTAAGGTAATGTCACCCCTTCATAACACTAGTTATCTGCTGTTCATCTAGTTCAGAAGTCTGCTTGATGTATGTGGATGTAGCATGGGTTATGTGTGTGTGTGTGTTAATATAAATAATACTAATTTATATACGGGAGACGCTTTGTGTATTAACACTTTTTGATAATGGATGTTTTTAACAATCTATAAAGATAAATTTATTCATATTCTAATTTTACTCTACACACTAAGATGTAAACGTGACACTCTTAACCATTGGTTGAACTACAGCTCCCAGTTAGGCACTTATTTATTGAATAAACAACAACTAGAGGCCTAAGTATACTAAGTATACTGGACTTGTTTGCATCACAACTATGTGGTTCTACTTTTCCAATTAAGTCTTTCATTTGTACGTTATCTGATTACTTAGACTCTGCCTATGCAGATCCATGAACACATTCAGATACTTTCTTGCAAGCTTACTACTTGTACCTAAATCTTAAGCTGGTGTCAAATCAGGTCAGTGTGGTTGTGAGTCCCCGCCCTGCGTTGCCCGTCGGTATGCGTTATCACTTGCCAGTAGTGGCAATGCATGATTGCACTGTGCTCACATACAGCTCAACGTCTCGGTTCCAGGATGGGGAGGTCAGGTGTTTCTGCTGTGTGTGCAGTGGTTCTGGGCTGCAAAGTGTAGGGAAGAATATGTGGAAAGCCTGTGATAGATATGACAAGGAAAATGTCACAATGGCTGTTTGTTCATTTAACCAGGGCACTGGTGTTATAGTGGCTTATGCCCACTACACATTTCCAAGCATGTAAAATGCCACAGACCGGTTTCGTATCTTGTACAAGAACCAAGGAGCAGATTGATCTCTCTGTATAATGTGGTGTTTTAAAAGGGGTAAATAAAATCTGTAGACTGGGGAGGGCAAGGGGGGGTCTACACAGGGAGGTGACATGTTGGGCATGTAGTCATGGAACGAGGGTGAGTGCATGATGATTTATTTGTACCGTCTATCGTTATTCTCTTCTAATCCAACAAATCACAGGACCACAGAAACACACACACCTGAGAGTGGTAGCAAGCTGTATTTTAAGAATATCATACATAATAAAAGTGGTCATTTTGTCACAGAATCGCATGTACCGATGGATAATCATTTTACTGCCACATAAAGGCCATTCTTGGCATTTTTAGGATTTTTGTTTCTGAACCAATCCTCTCTGTGGTTACCTGAGAATGTTTTGGGTTCTTTTTCTTCCCCTGAAATGTTGCCATCCTCCTTCTGACTCTTCGTTAAGCCTATTGCCCTTTTTGCTACATCAAAATAAGAAGTTTGTTTTGAACGAATGTTGTGCTATTACATTTTTGTGCAATCGCAGCACTGACTTTATTCTTCCCAATTTCATATTTAAGCTTAAAATGTTAAATGTCCCATAGCTGCCCCGGTTGTGTACACATAAAATAATATGATGTCTTATTAGTCAGGTTTCACTAACAAAATGTAGTCTATTAGTCAGTATAAGGGATACACATTACTTTAAGGCATGCTCATTGTGTGCATGTGTGCGAGTGGAGTACATCTGTGTGTTTTTGAGTTTTATGTATGTATAAGTATATAAGCCGAAAGCTGCAACTGACGCCCCAACTTCTACATGATCCCTAACTCCGTTCTCCACTCATTTAAAGGTACAGAGACACCCGTTGAGGAAAACTCTTTGCCTTACTACACGGAAATCGGTATATACATTGGCGGAGCCTTTGTTATCTTCTGTTTCTTTGTGGTTTGCATTGTGTTCCACCTGCGCAATGGAGCCAAGAAGAAGAAGACCCTCATCGGACCGCCTGTAGTCCACAAGCTCAGCAAACGAATTCCGCTGCACCGTCAGGTAACAGAAAGTAGATAAAGAGTTCAAGAAAACTTTATGCGTCGAACAACAGCCGCCATGTTCAGTCAGATATCTCAGAGCTGTGCTGTATTGTAAGACTAGCCAAGGAGACCGCCGGTTCCTGCTACAATACTGCTACAGTTTAAAAAAACACGAATTACTGGTTAAAATACATTAAAAACATAGAACCTAGAGAGACATCAGCAGGGGTCAGTTTCAGGGTAGTTACCGTTTGACTTGAGGTTTTGATTTAAGAAGAAAGCAATCCTGCTATTGTACATTAATGTGTTACAAATCATGTATAAATGAAATAATGCAGTTATGCATGTTTCAAAATTAGCTGAGTGTCCTATCTCTTTGGTGGGATTTGCCATCTTTAAAACTCCTACTTTAGAAATAGTTGTTTTTCTTTCTAGCAGTACCCTGGGCCAGTGTGTGGAAATGTGAATCTGCAAGACTTTCAAGTAGACTACTATTTAAGAGACTGCTCTTTTCCACACAGGCAGGGGCGCACGCAGGGGGGGTTTCTGGTTCTCCAGAAACCCCTCCGCGACGAACAAAGGCTAAACAGTGCCCCTACATAGCGGCACTGTACAGCAGCCGCGGCGCTGTCAAAGAAGTTTCCGCTGCAGGGCTGTATACAGCACCGCCGCGGACGCTCCTTTGACAGCGCCGCGGCTGCTATACAATACAGTGCCGCCGAAATGGAGCTGCTGCGCATCCGCGGACGCATGGGAAGCAGCTCTCTCTCTCTCTTTAAATATCCTGTGTGCGCCCCTGTCAGGAGTATGGGAATGTTAGTGCAGGTTTCCCAAGGTGCAATGATTTGATATTTCGATATTTTGCTTTAAGTCCCTGATTTAAGAGAGGGAGTTTTTTGGTTTCTTTTCTGGTTTGTAATGGAGGAGAATGTTTAAGTCCATCACAGATTTTACTTGTTAGCAATGTGTGAGAAGCTGGGGAAGTGTTGTACATAGTATTTTACCTTTTTTATATTTCAGATGTTAATAATCAGTTATTAGGTGTAATTGTCATTTAAACATTTCCGGTGGTTTCTGTTTTACCATTACAGATTGGGTAGGCATAATAATGAATACTTGCCTTTTGCACCTCCTAAATAATGCGCTACTTCTACTTTAGGTAACTACTTAAAGAAGAACTCTTCTTGCAAAAATGTGGTTTTGGGTTAAGTATAGAATTAAGATAAACCCCAAACTTTTCTTTGTTTATGTTGGCTGGAATCCCCGGTGGCTCTTATTGTCCATCACCACACTCCTCTCTTCCCACTCTGTCTGTCTGAAACAAGCCGAATGGATGTAGATGCCCCTCACGAACAGGAGTTTTATCTGGCAGAGGCATAGACATCCACTCAGTTTATGTCAAACCGGCTGAGCCAGGAAGAGGAGAGTGCTGGGGACTGTTTGACCCGGTTGATCGAGCAGGCGGAGTTCTCCCATGTAAGTAAAGTTTTGGGTTTTATTTCAACTCATTCCAAAGCTACGTGCTTCGTTTTGGATGGAGTTCTCTTTTTAATGACCGCATTTGAAGGAGCTCAACAAGGAAAATATTATGGCTTTCTGTGACTACTTTTGCTACAGAATTGGAAGACCTAATTCCCAGCAGTCCCCACTTTTCTGGCTTTTGAAGAAAATTCCGAGTCAATATTCAGTAACATACTGTTGTGGTGTTTGATTGAAGGTGTTATTGGTTTGTGTTCTTTTATTGTATGTTATATATAAGTTAATATTAATTCAAAATGAGTATTTAAAATTCAATATAATTATGTTAAAATTATGTCCTGTGGTTGGGAAGTGTTTGGCACATATACCGTCTGATTTAGATTTAAGAGCTTATCCAGCACCAGGGAGCAATATTTGCACCCGGAAAAACCATTTTGTGCTGCAAAGTGTACAGCCTGAGTTAGAGTTGTGAGGGGCGTGGCCTAGCACATAGAATTTGACGGCAGATAAGAACCGCTTGGCCCATCTAGTCTGCCAATTTTATCCTGTGGTAACCGCAAACCCTATTTGATTCTTTAATCTTTGTAAGGATACCCTTATGTGTATCCCAAGCATGTTTAAATTGTTCTACTGTATTAGCCTCTACCACCTCTGATAGAAGGCTATTCCACTTATCCACTACCTTTTCTGTGAAGTAATTGTTTCTCAAATTTCCTCTGAATCTACTTCCCTCCAGTTTCAGTACATGTCCTCGTGTTCTAATACTTCTCTTCCTTTGAAGAATGTTTCCCTCCTGTACCTTGTTAAAACCCTTGATATATTTGAACGTTTCTATCATGCCCCCCCCCCCGTACCCCCCGTTCCCCGTTCCACTCTCTGCCTCAAAATATACAATACAGTGCAAAAAATAGAGCTGGCCAGTGTATGTGTGCAACATACACAATTGTGGAGTATTTACCCTGCATGCAAAGAAAGGTTTGCATTTGCTCCCCTTACACTGCAACCACACTTTTCACCTAACTATAAATCAGCCCCATGGTGTCCTATGCCTATACAGAGTAATGTAATTGTATTATTCTCATGCTCAGTGGTCAGGTTATGCTGGGTAGGTGCAGTATCCTCTTTCAGCAAATGATGGATCACATACAACATGTACAGACTTACATCCCCAACAGCCAAGTGTCCCGAGAAAATTGTTTTCAAAGTATGGAAGAGCCATCTGGATTGCGGAGCTGGAGAACCCCCGCTTCACCCTTTCTCATACCATGGTGGGCTTTGCCCACCTGCCAATCACATGCTTTTAAATTTAAGTCCTGATTTATTGCACTTGACTATACTATTGATATGAGGTTTTCCTCCTAGTATAATGGTAAATGAGGTCTTACGCTGTTGCTTGAGGAATATTACTGTATAACTCTGGTTTGGTTTCGGGTGTCTACCTGAACTAATTTTTCCGTCAATGCATTGTTATTTTTCTTTCTTTTTAATGGGCAGCAGTAACAAGTAATTCTGATATGGGAGGGAAATACCACATGTAACACACACCGGTTTAACCAAGCAGGGAGTAATGAGACGACAGGACGCAGTGGATAGTCCGCCTGAAACCTGAACATATTTACTGATTACGAGTGTGTAGATACTCACTAGTAGCTGTAGCGTCTACTGTTTCTAACAAAAATGTAATTAAATAGAATATCTGTTCTAGCTATTAATTACGGGCAGCGCGGTGACGCAGTGATCAGCATTGCTGGGGTCATGAGTTATATTCCGACCAGCGCCCTATCTGTGTGGAGTTTGTATGTTGTCCACGTGTTTGCGTGAGTTTCCTCCGGGTGCTCCGACACATCCCAACAACGTACTGGTAGGTTAATTGGCATCTTACAAATATTGATACTAGTCCGTGTGTATGTGTGTTGTATGTAATTTAGATTTGAGGCTCCAATGCGCAGGAACTTCATATTCTCTGTACAACATTGTGCTATATGAATAAAATAATAATTGAAGTCATAAATAAAAAATCAGTTTGACAAGGACAGGTTTTATTATTCTTACAAAGACCAATTTAGTTGGCACATGGTGGGCTGGCTTTGGTATCGTTCTTTGTGCTGCTGCCATCGGGCATATATCACATCACCTCTTGCTCTTACAGGTGTCTGCTGATTCCAGCTCCTCCATGAACTCCACAACTCCTCTGGTGCGGATCACTGCTCGGCTCCTGTCCAGTGCCGACACCGTGCTGCTACCGAATGTCTCCGAGTATGAGCTGCCTCATGACCCAAAGTGGGAGTTCCCAAGAGACAAGTACGTCGTCATGCCACCGTCCTCTATGGATGCGTTCTCTAATACTGAAAGTTTATTGTGATTATTAGCAGCGGCGCACGGAGGATTGTCGGGGGGGGGGGGGGTGTTTCCCCCCGCCGACCCCAAAAAACAAACAAACCGAGAGAGAGCTGCTGCGCATGCGCAGCAGCTCCGTTTCGCCAGCGCTGTTCTATACAGCAGCCGCGGCGCTGTCTAAGAAGCGTCTGCGGCGGTGCTGTATACAATACGGCGGTGCTGTATACAATACAGCACCGCCGCGGACGCTTTTTTGACATCGCCGCGGCTGCTGTATAGGACAGTGGCCACTTAGCGCAGGGGGGGTTTCTAGAGACTCAGAAACCCCCCCTGCGTGTGCCACTGATTAGATTCTGGAATAATGTGATGAATGAGTTTCCAAGAGATTCTACAGCATAATACAGGATGCGCTTATTAAACCTGACGGTCACTGCAGCCTAAAGCCTTCTAATTGACATTTGTTAGCAATGTTTCCGCTTAGTATGAAACTGGTAATATGTAACTGGACCCTTTATGAAGACGCTTGCACTAAGCATACTCAGACTAGCACTGAAGATGCCACTCTGTCTTGTTTACAGTCAGGACTTGTACAACACTTGGTCCACTTACACTATTTGCTATTTTACAGACTGTATACATGTAGGGGGAATTCAATTCCCCCCAAAGTACCGCGTCGCGTTAAACGTATTACCGTTATTATGGTAATATTACCCCAGCTTTCTGCTCGCAGATCAGGGAGCTATGAGTAAAAAGCTGGCGTTAAAACTACCGTAATAACGGTATTTACGGCCACTATTACACTAATAACGGCAATAGTGCGCAGGCCGCGGCCAATTGAATTCCCCCCCCCATATTGTTTTGTTAGGGCATATCTGACCTCTGCAGCTTTTCTTACCCTACAGTTAGTTTATTGCTTGTTAACGTCTTTTGTTCATGTCCGCAGGCTGACGCTGGGTAAACCCCTTGGCGAGGGCTGCTTTGGTCAGGTGGTTATGGCAGAGGCTCTTGGGATTGACAAAGACCGTCCCAAGGAATCTGTGACAGTCGCTGTCAAGATGTTGAAAGGTAAGATGGGAAGGGTGTGGGTGTATTCTCCCCTCTCCGTGGGACTCACTAGGTCACATTCCTGACCCTGCAGATAAATTGGCAGCTCTGACAGTTTTGCTGCCCCTTTGTGATCTAAAGACAGCAACTATGGCAATAGGTGTAATTTACTGATCTATCTAGCACCTGAATTCTGCCATCATCCACATGTGTGATCCCTCCGCCTATATAGATGAGAGAGAGAAAATATATATATAGTTACTTGTATTCAAGTCAAGCAGTGAGAAAGGTGACTCTTCTGCCTACAGCCATCAAAGTTTGTTTCACATGGATTATACTTCTCTCTTCACTTCGTTTATTAGACAAGAAGTTTTTAGTCCACATGAATATACATTTCATACAAACTATTCCTTGGTATGAATGATATCTTGTTCCTGCATATCGATGCACACAAAAATTTCATAAAAAAAAAAAAAAAGTTATGTACCGTTATAGGGGGCTTCTAAATGGAGACAATATGAAAATGAAAGTTTCAAAAACCAGAAAGAAAAAGTTAATTCTGCTGCTCAGGGATGTCATAAACTGGCATCCCATTTGCTGATCCTGCTGCTTGTAGGCAGTATTAATGTATAATATGACTAGGCACATAAGTGGCTACATTACGTGAGATCTGACCATTTGGGCCAAGTAACAGGATCACTTTAGGCATCACTGGGGCCAGTTAGAGTGGTCGGGAGAATGACCACATGCATGCACTGATAGGGGCCATCTGCAGTCATCTTCCAACCATAGCTCACAAAATATTCCGCTGATTTCCAAAGGATCATTATCGGCATTGAGGTCATTTTCAGACCATTAACACTAAGGATCAATTGCGTGAGGCTGTACTAGGTGCTGTTTGTTATTGAGTAGAAATAAGTGTACGTTGTGGATTGCGTTGACTAATGCTTGGGGTTATTCCCATACAGATGATGCTACTGAGAAAGACCTGTCAGATCTGGCCTCGGAGATGGAAATGATGAAAATGATCGGAAAGCATAAAAACATAATTAACTTGCTGGGTGCATGCACCCAAGGAGGTAAGTACCTTTTAAACAAAGCAAAATGATGCTCGGCAAGTCTTTAATTATGTCACAAGTAATTAAAGGACATCTGCAGGTCACCAGCTAGGAGAGAGTAAAATCCCCTGCAGCATTGTAATGAGAAGGAATTCACCCTGTAATGGCCACTCAGTGTAAACTTTAAATACACCTAGCATTCAGGAGTTTAATGGTGACTTCTGCAACCTTTCGGTTTTATCTCTGTCCTGTTATTAAGATGCAATTTAATTAGTGAGTTTAGCGACTGTCTGTGTCATTTTAATTAACAAGTTTAGCGACTGTCTGTGTATCATAACCATGTAATTAGAGCTTGTTGATAAACGAGGTCAGTCATTAGGTTCCATGCACTGTGCTTAAATGACTGCTGAAACGCTGTGTGTCAACGATTCTCACCCAGCAATGTTGTTTGCTTGCAGGTACTTTATATGTTATTGTAGAATACGCTGCTAAGGGGAACTTGCGCGAGTACCTGAGGGCCCGGCGCCCCATTGAGATGGAGTACTCCTATGATATTAATAGGGTCCCCGGAGAGCAGATGACTTTCAAGGACTTGGTCTCGTGTACTTATCAGCTGGCCAGGGGCATGGAGTACTTGGCGTCGCAGAAGGTATAATAAGAGTCCATTGTACTGGGCGTTCTGTTTCACGGCTGTTTAGGACCGTAATAGCGGATTACTGGCAGAGGATGGTTATTACTCCTAATAATAATAATTGTAATCTGTTTCATGAAGCGAACTATATACTTAGGTTTCTTTTATTTTTAAGGATAATACATAACATGTCAGCCACTAAAGGACATGTTGGGCCGTCTAACTTGTTGGGTAAGAGATATAAATATAGAGATAATGTGATTTTTGTAACTCTCCTAAAGCAAATTGGGCTATGCTTTTATTTGTTTTGTTGTTGGGTTGTTTTTTTTGTTTTTTTTCCCCTCTCCTTCTGATCAACCAGAATTTTATTATTAACATGAAATGTTAAACTGTAGGGACAAGTCTCCATTCTACAACCTAAACATCAATATAACTTATGTCCAGCTGCTGCATGTAGGAGACATTAACAGATCCAATGTGATAATGTCATTTTTTTAAGAGACTGTATTGTCGACATTAAAGTTTAAAATATGTATTTAGTTTAGTGTTTCCCAACTCCAGTCACTAAGTACTGACAATAAGTCGTGTTTTGAGGAGCGTTCATTTTAGAGTCATCTAATAGATCAATTCACCTGTGCATAGGTAAGGAATCCCTCATAAAATGATCTCTGGTGGATGCCACAAGACCGGGTATAATTGCAGTTGAACTTGTATAAAACTGAAATAGAATCTTGCATTTTAAATGGAATGCCACAGCCGTGCATTCCGCTGCTGCCTCATGATTGGATAATCACTTTTAGAAAAGCTGTTTAAACATTTGTAAATACCTACAGAACAAGTCGGCTAACCCGTATGAAGTGAGCCATATGAGATACTACTCTGGGAGGTTCACATCCCCTCCCTTCCCAAACTCTGAAGCTTAACATGGTTTTCCATGCACTCATTCAGTCCTGTATTTCTCTTTGTCACAGTGTATCCACCGGGATCTGGCTGCCCGTAACGTGCTGGTCACTGAGAGCAATGTCATGAAGATTGCTGACTTTGGTCTGGCGCGAGATGTCAACAATATAGATTATTACAAGAAAACAACAAATGTAAGTCTCTTTAAAGGTTGTGTGAATGACCCCTGTGTCCTTTTGTGTGTCTCTTCATTGGTAGACATAGGTTGAGTAATCAGTGATGTTGGTTTGTGTTAATATATTTATTAGTTGACCATGGAGATATAATATGACAATCTCTTCATCATTTATCTATAATGATTTATAATTATATCCCTGCCCCATTGGAGCTTAGTCACATACACACGTTATTATAGTCGGCAGCCAACGGGGGCTATATTCTACTGGTGAAAGTGTTTTGGGTTTTTAGAAAGAATTGTGACAATTGTTTTACAATATAGAAAACTTCAAGCCAAAGACCCTTAGATGGGTTGTTACATTTTGTGTCTCAGCGCATTGTTGTTGAACTATATATTTTTTTCATATTCTGCAACTAGCTATTGGCATAATTCAATACCCTGAAAGGCAAAAACTGCTTTAGTTTTGTATGGCATCACATCATCTGGTTATACATAACCTGTGTCTTCATCTTTTCTTTCTCCAGGGCCGACTCCCTGTAAAGTGGATGGCTCCAGAAGCACTTTTTGACCGAGTTTACACTCATCAGAGTGATGTGTAAGTTGTGATTTAATGTACTTTTGTCCATCTTGCTGCTTTGTTATAGACGCAGATACTTGAAATGTCTCTTAATGCTGCGTCTGACTCCTGGGCTTCCTAGGTAGGTCAGTGATTGGCTGCAGGAGCTGATTGCGTTACACAGAAACAGAAGGTTTTCCACTAAGAACCACTTACACACTCTATAAAACGGTGAATTCCGCTACAATACGTGTTGCTGATTGTGTTTTTTTTAATTTCCTCTCTCTTCTTGCTCCCTACAGCTGGTCGTTCGGGGTGTTAATGTGGGAGATTTTCACCCTGGGAGGTTCCCCGTACCCTGGCATTCCCGTTGAGGAACTTTTCAAGCTGCTGAAAGAGGGTCATAGGATGGACAAGCCAGCCAACTGCACCAATGAACTGTAAGAACCAGTGTTATGGCGGGTAGATGCCTGGCTGTTCTTTCACTCTTCCATGACAGCACAAAAAGCCATTTCTCACCAAGTTCCTGTTTCGTTGCGTCTCCTTTTGATGTCTCTTTACTCTTTATGGTCTACTAACCTTTGGTGATTTGTAGTGTTTACTGTATAACATGAGGCTTCGTGTATCACTGCTGAGATTTATTTCCTCATAGATTTCATGATCTATTTATAATGCATCTATAAAAGTAACCAGAAACACAAAACGTATAAACTTCCTCGGTACATAGCAGCCGAATGTCTGATTAATAGCGCCTTCTTGAAGTAATTACACATAATGAATCGTCCATTATAATAACCTGTCTTGTTGGGCCCGCCCATGCTCAAATGAACAACATACCACTGTGTAAGGTTCATGATAAAGTAATGTAAGAGGGAGCTCTGGTAACGCTGTTCAATTATATGCAATCCAGACTGTTGGGTTGGATGACATAAATATACTTCAGAGTCACCTCACAACCGTGAACATTTGTACTACTATATTTATATATGATGTATTTAGTCCTCTGCAACAAGACACCAGGCATGCTTCTTTATTCATGTTCTGTCTTATAGAATAGAAGCACCCCTCCCCATAAAAAAACAAACACATAGCTAGTGCCCCAAAATTTTCCTTATATCAAATTGTAGTTCCAATCTCTCCCTATTTTAAACATTCAGTTACATGAAATGGAGCAGATAAACCATTCTTGAATTTACTCATGTCTTATACCTAGTGGCATGTGAGGATATTTTAGCGATCACTAAGCCTCCCACTGACTGATGTAAATGCAAGAAATGGTAACGTTCTAAAGACGTGCTAAAGCAGCCCAAGTACCCATGCCAGCTAGTATGGTAACACCGGAGACCGTTGTGTCTGATCCCCAATAATGAACCGATCACAATCAATAGGAATATCGTTGGGCGCGGTGTAAGTCAGATACATTACTGCTCTTGGCTTTTGTTTTTGGCCATATTCCGACCACACTAAGTGGCGATTCAGATGATTGAATGATGGTCCTGTCAGGACCAGTCTGTGTGTAGCCAGCTTAGTGTCTAAATAATGTGTGTTATCGACCCCTGGGGACTCAACTTTTGGTTCTTTCAGATCCAGTACTGTCTATACTGTGTAACGTTGGATAACGTAAATATATTACAGAGGCAAAGTAACTTGAGCAGAGTTATTATTGTTATTAGTTCTTATGCCTAAGGTATTAATTGAAATGGCACCCTAATCATCCCATAAACATTTGTGTGTATGTATGAATGTATGTGTGTATATACACACAATATCATCATCATCATCATCATCTATATATTTATTTATATAGCACCCTGCCCCATTGGAGCTTACAATCTAAATCCCCTAACACACACACACACACACACACACACACACACACACACACACACACACACACACACACACCAAGAGAGACTAAGGGCAATTTAATAGCAGCCAATTAACCTACTAGTATGTTTTTGGACTGTCTGAGGAAACCGGAGCACCTGGAGGAAACCCACGCAAATACGGGGAGAACATACAAGCTCCACACAGATAAGGCCATGGTAGGGAATCAAACTCATGACCTCAGTGCTGTGAGGCAGAAGTGCTAACCACTAGGTCACCGTGCTGCCCATACAATATATTACTTTCACATATTTAGTGGCTTACAGTAAAACAATTATCATGGTGTGTTCTTGTTATTAGTATTCTGTTTTCCTGCCCTCCACATGCACAGAAATACCTGCCCCAGATTGTCTTTATAATAGGTTTTGTGAGAAAAGGTGGTTTCAATTTCAGCTGTCATTTGTTGCATTTTATTGGGTCCGGTTTTCAGTGTCTTTTTGTGTTTTCATAATATTCCCAATCTTTATAGGAATTAATTAGTTTGGTCTGTGGTATCATGTTCAATGAAGAATTTAATCTTGTAGTCACTTAAACTTTTTTCCATGTGGGAAAAATAGTCCTTTCATGTTGGGTTTTTTTTTTTTGTTGTTGTTGCCAACGGTCTGACGTTTATTAAATCATCTTGATTAACGATGGTTGTTAACCTGTAACCAGTTACATGTTATCTCTGTCTTGTCTATATATCATTGTGCTGAACTTTTGTTAAGACCGTTTGTGAGACGTATATTACCAGCCTTGGACCATGCAAATAACTATTGATCTAAGAGAGTATAATAGGTCCTCATGGAGTGTTCTCTTTTACAACAGTTCATTCTTTTCCTTGGCAGGTACATGATGATGAGAGACTGCTGGCATGCCATTCCCCCTCACAGGCCCACCTTCAAACAGCTGGTGGAAGACTTGGACCGAATCCTCACACTGACCACCAATGAGGTTAGTGAAGACATACATTCGCCACTGGACATCAGAATAGCATGAATAGCTCAATATTCTACATAAGCCGTTCATCATTAAGTATGCTTAGATAACGTGTACATTTTATATTCATTAATATCTGTGAGAAACTGCTAATTAAAGTCTAGGGAATTAATGTTTCATTGTCCCTGCCTCCCTTACAGGAATACCTGGACCTCAGCACCCCTCTGGAGCAGTATTCTCCAAGCTTCCCTGACTCCTCCTGCTCCGCTTCGTCATCCGGTGACGATTCTGTGTTTTCCCCCGACCCTATGCCACACGAACCCTGCCTCCCCAAATTCCAACATGTAAACGGCAGCGTAAAAACATGAGGTACCTTGCGTTCTGCAGTCCACCTCTGAAGACTGCCAGTAACATGGACACATTCTGCAGAACGCTGGGGAACGTGGACATTTCCAGGGAAGAGGACCCACGAGGTGGGAAGAGAACACAGGGCAGACCCCACTGTACTTTCTCTTGCAATTCCCAGATATGTGGGCATCAGATGACAGGTGAAAGGGCATGGACCTCACCTGGCTAACACATGCGGAGAGACGGCAGGAGCAATGTCCCTGGGCAGTGATAGGAGACTATGGAGAGCCATTTCAGGCACGGCAAAGCCCCACTACACAGTGTCTACATAATTGTCTTCTATGGACTCAAGGCCACGTCTTCTCTTGCCTTTCTTGTTAATTTTGTAATATTTTTGAGAAAATATATTCCAGCACCCATGCCCCTTCCATCCTTCACCAGAGCACATATACAGCATTGTCGCTGTTGGATATAAATGTAAATATATTCAAAATATGTATAAATATATATATTATATATTTACAATGAAATATTTTTTTGTATTGATTTAAAAAAAACAAAAAAAACCTAATAAAACAACAAAAAGAAAGAGAACAGAAAAGCCCTTCTATGCTGGAGAGGAGTCATTCTCCTTTTAGGTCATTCTCCTTTCTAGCAGAGAATGGGCGCACGAAGATCTTTGGGATTTTGAATTCCTGTTAATGATTTTTTTTGTTTGTAGCGCTAAAAGTTGAAGACCTTGGGACAGCCCAATTACCCTTTTGGGAGAATGTTTTACTAATTATTTTTATGTGAACCAGAGTCAATGTATTATGTCCTTTTTGGTCCAGAAAAAGCCACCGAACATTCCAGGGGTTGCTGGGTTTAATATTGTTAAGAACTTTGTCCTAGTGGTTGACGTGGCATTAAAAAAAAAAAAAAAAAAAAAAGCACCCAGAATGCTATGAGAACATAAAGAGTTAAGCTTATGAAGACCTTATTGTAAAAAGATTTATATGATATTTATGCTATAAACAGAAAGGAATGAATCTTTCTTTAAAAGAAAAAGTCTATTTTGTTTCTTTTCAATGCAAATTAAATGTAACTTTTGTAAACTGGGGAGGGAAAGGCCAAGGTTGAATTTGTAAATAAAAAAGAAAATTGGTACTTTTTATTTGGTCCTTCCTATATTTCTGCCACTGGTTTGTGATTGGAAATAACTGAGTGCACTGTGATAATATATTCACTAAATAGTCCTTGATGTTGGAAACAACAGAGAAGTGTTTTGCACTCACCTGATACAATGCTGTTAGCTTAGTTGTGCAGTAAGTTGTAAGTGTATATGCACATAGCAGGTATAGTACAGACCTCTTCATTGTTGGAACCAAGGACCCTGATACCAATACGGATGTAGACCAACATTTCTCAGCACTGGTCCTCAAGTCTCTGAGCCGGCAGGGTAGGCAGACAGATTTCCTCAAAACATTACACGTTGGGGATACTTGAGGACCAGAGTTGAGAAACCCTGATGTAGACCATTCATTTTGTTAATATAGAGGGAGAATACGTTTAGATGAGCTGGTTTGCATTGTTCTTAACCTCAATTCTATGCACTAATGTATTATTGTCTGTGTTCCGGTTCAGTTCTAGAAACATGCAGTGCGTGAGAGACCAACACCCTGGGTCCTACTGTGAGACACATTGCGCATAGATTCACCAAGGATGCTGTACAGTTTTGCTTCTGTTGTTGTTGAGATGGAAGAGGTTGGAGGGGGTGGATAGGATCTCATTGTTTCTATGTAACAAGTCACCAACATTTAAGTTGACAAAACCATCCAGAGAATGACCTTTATTGCAGGGCTGGACGAAAACTGGATAGCCATGAAATGCATGTTATTGAGGTAATATTAACAGATGTCGTTGGCTGCCCCTTTAACCCATCTCCTTAAATTAGACCTGAGCTGTCATGCACATTAGAGTACACTTGTGTCTTCAAAACATGAAAGAATATTTTCTACGTGACTGTGTGTGGAACACAGAAGGAGCTTATCAAGTTACCTTTTGTGTAGAAGAAATGATGACCACCGTAACAGTAAATCTGTCTCCTCACACTGATTTGTATATTGAGTCACAGGCATTGCTCAGGAAAGGGAAGAGATGACACTCAAATAAGTGAAAATAAATTCCATTTTGACAGGCAGTTTTACCCAATCATATTCTACATGTTTTAAAATCAAAATTTCAACCTCAAACCAGTACCATACAGTGATCTTTCATTTATAATCTTTCTTTATGGCATTGAAATCTGTCTGGTGCTGTACACTTTGTGGATTGCAGGTTCAGCGTGTAATTTTCTTAAATTAGCGTATTCTCTTTATCAAAGTGAAGCAAATAAATATGGTCGTAAATTGTTGTTTGAACACCAAAATCTTCTAAAAACCTTACACATATTTTATTTTCTAACTTTCATCATGAACAAAAGTGGTCGTGGTTCCTAAAAAATAAAATAAAACAAATTTAATAGTTTATTCTAAATATTTTTAGAACATCCTTTTTTTACATCAGCAGCCTGACCCCCAAATTTTACTTTTCATGTATTTTAGAAGATACGCTCGATGGACGCTCAATACAGTAGTTCATGTTCTCAGTAATGCAACCGTTCCAAAACGCTGTGCGTATGGTATACAGGACTGGATGCCTTTCCTGAAATTTAGTTTTATATGATTTGTTGTCTCAATTTACCATTTTGATTGTGCACTCTGGAACAAACTGTTTAAAGGTGTTGTCCACTTTGGACAACCCCATCTTAATCAATAATATCACATGTATATAGCCAGGGCCGGATTAAGGGAATGGAGACCCCTCGTGATCTGAGCTGCGCCCCCCCCCCCCCCCTCCTCCGGTGAGCCGAGCCGCCCCCAAGGCACTCCCCTCCTTCTCTGGAATTGCAGTCCCTCTCCGGCTCGCTGTATGCTCTTCACTGAGGAGATCTCGTGAGAGTGAGACTCACGAGATCTCCTCAGTAAGGAGACTACAACAGCGCACCGGGAAGGACAGCAGTGAAAGTGCTCAGCAGCACTGATCGGGCCGGGGGCACCCCCGCCCCCGACCGATCAATACTGCTGCTGAGCACTTAAAAGGGCCCCCTGGATGCCGAGGCCCCTGGGCTGTAGCCCAGTTAGCCCTATGGTTAATCCGGCCCTGCATATAGCAAATGTGCCATTGTGCCACTTCTCATTGAGAAGCTTTCACGAGCTGAGAATATGCTGGCTGGTGATCTATAGTAACTGCTGGATAATCTACATACATCTCCTGTATTGTCTTACCATATAACTTGACTTGTGTTGCTGTGGCAGCGAAATGATTACAGACTATTGTTGGGTATGCGTATTGGCGCCAATTCTTTGTAATGTGTAACCTGCTGTTGATGCCAGTCCAATACCTATTTGTTAAAAATGTATCTCTATTGTTCTTTACTGTGCCTCTCCCTGCCTACAAACCCAGCAAGTCTACTCCAGGCAACAGAGAAGGTGGGAGGAGATGTGGGGATTTATGGAATGGCTTCTAGGTGTCTGCAGGGAGGGAGAGAGGGGAGCTTGTCTAGACGTGTTCACCTGGCAGGCTGGGTGCTCTATTTAAGCTCTCAAACTATTTATGAAATCAACAAGTTGCTTGAGGAGAAGCGGCTTTGCTGCCCTGGGTTCAAGTGTAAAAATCACTGACAAACAGCGGACGCAGTGATGTCATTGGCTCCTAGAGTAGTGATGCCTTGCAATCTTCTGTATGCCGGTTCAGGTCAAAGTGACTGCATCCATTGTTTGGTGCTGAGAGGTACTCTTTGCAATGGGTCATGAACAATCTATGAAAGTTTTGGCATTTATAATACAATACGTAGGATTAGTTTGTGCCCTTTTCTGACACCTCTAGAATTTGTTGTTTCAGAAAAATGGTTTGCACCAAAAATAAACTGCCAATTATCTCTATATTGTAACTGTCCTCATGATGTTCCTTGCTTCCATGTAAGCAGTGCTGCCCATATTGTTCCTGTGCACAGTCACTCAGGTTTGTATAAGGTTCTATTGGGATATCCTATATCCAGCCTTGGTCCATGTATCTTGCTATATCTGCAAGCTGACAATCTTCCAAGAAAGGAGATGAAAAAAACAGACCACATTACTTCCAGCTAAAATGCAATCTGTCTAACATAAAATAGCTACAAATAACATTCACTAATATGTATGTAAATTCTTCATTTAACACCAATTTTCCGTCATAGGAGAACCCCTAACTTTCAGATATTAAACATTGTGTATACATTTTCTCTGCAGCCAATCAAATAGAGGCGTACTGCAGTGTTATTAACCTATCCTCATTTGCCGTTGTCTAAGGTGGCTAGGCTGGCCTTGGGTTAAGCAGACTTAAATTTAATATGGCATTTATTGACAGACTCGTGTTCCAAGGAGGTGGCTGGTTACTTATGGGGAATTAAACTACGAAACTGAATAGGGTGCATAATTAAAAAAAATATTAAAAAATTTTGTTAAACAAGCATAGAAAACCTGTGAAATGTGTTTTGGTCACGCACATATAAAATACCCCATGGTCATGAAGAGGTTATATGGGATTACTGCTAGGAAGGCTGTAGATGAAAATGTCCCCATGAGCATAACTATCTCTGATGTCTATTTCTTTTACATATCCTGTATAGAAGTGTGTGTGTATATTATCACTAGAATGTAATATGAGACTACTTGTATTCTAAGGGCCTGAGTCATTAAGGAGAGCAAAGCATAAAAAAGGAGTAACATTTGCACCTGAGCAAAACCATGTTGCATTGGAGGGGGAGGTAAATTTTAAATTGTGGAACAGTTTTATAGTTGGGGTAGGACATGTCCTAGATCAACTTTAAATTGCAGTGTAATAATAAAGCTATCAAGTATTTGTGTGCTAGATGAAAAAACAGCCAGTATTTAACTTATATGCAAAATAATAAACTAATTTGCACCCCTTGTATTGTAACATGGTTTGTCCCAGAGAACATTTACTTCTTTTTTGCCTTAATGACTCCGGCCCTAAGAGTAGTGGTAATTGTGTGACTAAACAACTAGAAAACGTTTGTCGGTACTGTCATTAGCTAGTTGAGCTGCTTATGTTGCTTTTTTTTTGTTTGTTTCCGTGGCCTGGCTGTTCTCTAAAGAACTGATCTAAGGCCAGGTGTCGACCCTACAAAACCCACTGGGCAGAGAATAATTCCCACATCCCAATATTATCCATTCCATCACACATTGACTGCCTTGAGGTTTCTTCCTGTTATATCTTACAGATATCTGCCAGGCAAAGGACAGGGAGACAGTTGCATTATGGTCTGTGGGTTCTCTATTGTGTGCCAGTCCTTTCTTTGAATACCAAACACAGGGACACAGTTGGCCATTTGTTAAATTATTACTCCATGCCCCCCAGGTGTGTGTGGAACCGAGAAATAAGTAATTAGTAGGAGAGACGGTCTGTCCTAAGAATGCAGGGTATGCAATTTTTATTTTCTTATATTACATTACAAGTACAGATCATCCTTGGGAAAATATTACCCCTGGCACTCTGCCTAGTCACTACCTGCATCTACTTGCTCACATCAATCTGATGAGGGCCAGACAAAGGAGGGAGAACCTGGCTTAACCCCATCTAATGTTCACAGCTGAAAAGATGAAACGCGTTAATAAATGGAATTCCAGCAAATGTTTTGAACATTAGCAGGAAAGTATAAGTGATATGGATTTTAGACATTTGAGTTACTATATTGTTTCAGGTGTGAGTCCGTACTACAAAGGATGATGGTTATAATATATGTGGAATGCTAATGCTCGATGCTACGATTAGAGTTGGGGTTCCTAACCCATGTGAAGAGACCCTAAAGTGGGGCTTTACTTTAACCTCTATTTGTAAATATATGTGTAATGCTAAGTAATTTATTAATCATGTTTATTTTGTATAGTATCTAGTTTTCTAGTTTTTTATCATAATATAGATATGTTTTTAACTTGAAACGAACAGTAATTAAAACACAATGTGCTATTAATTCACAACTAAACCATACCGTGAAATGTTTATTTAAATACGTACATTGAAAAACAATTAAGGACATTCGTGACAACTTGTGCAAAGAAAAATAGGATGTGGTCCCGTAGAAACAAATCAGACGCTTGTTGTTATTTTCTAAGCTGCACTAGGACTGTGCCAGAACCTGATTGGTTGCTAGGGGCACCTGCATTCATAGATGGCCTTGAATGTGTAACACCTGTGTATGTGTAGACTCTTGTATAAATAATTTAAGCCCATCGGGATTTGTTTTAAATACATAAAATTGTTGTTTGAAGAAAATTACTTCAAATTGGTGGTTCTACGGAAGCGCTGTGTAGTAAATATATAGAGGACTGCATTAGTTTACCCTCTGATCTGTCAAATAATATGTGTATATTATCCTGACTCTTTTACTATATTTTTGTTTTTGGCCTATGACAATAGAAGCATTTCCTCTGGATTTCTTTTTAAATCTAAATTTAAACCCTTCTAATTTTGTCCAATATCCATAAGGAGGCATCTTGTAATATCCACAGCATTCCCTAGCGGCAAAGCTGCTAATCCAGAAGAATTTCACCAGCATAGCGTTCTTCTCGGAGACAAGAGGATCTCAGACACACTCCTCCTTGCTCTGGTGCAGCAGACAGCCCAAACCTAATTGTTTATTGTCTTGGAGCTCTGTTCTCCCTCCAAACACTATAGGCAGCCAATAAAGAAGTAAAATTTCGCATTAATACCAGAAAATCCTGTCCTGGAAGAGACTACAACAGTAAGTGAGATTCACCAAGGCAAACCTGTCTCGGTTTCATCTATAATACCAGTCTACATAAATAAACTTCTTTACAAAGCAATGCTAACCATTAGGAAATGTGCAGACGTATAACAATTACTCACCTGTGAGATGATCAGAATAATACAAATGTATCTCTTGTCTGAATGTGCACATATGTGGCTAATGGCTATACGTTTAAGTGCACAATGCTTAAATATCTTCAGAAATGATCATTCTTTATTTCTAGAACAGCAACATATATTTGCAGCACAGTACAAGCAGAGACATTATTTAATATTGATTCTGCTCCAGAGGAGATTACAGTCTAATTTTAAGGCAATGACAAGAAATCCACACTAGCATAGGGGGGGGTGTAAACGGCAATCAGAGCTGTTGTAATGTAACCCACGGCTCAAGCGTCAGCACTACTAACCACTGTGACTCTGTCATAGATCATTAGGGGATAAAACACATGTTGCAGTGTGATGTGTTAAAGATTCTAACCACTTTAACGTTCATATTGACGATGTACACAGCATCATACTTTAAAATTTATAGAAGTTTCACATTGTACGGGGAACTATTTAGTGTATTTTTTTTTGTTGGAAAGTGTTGCATTCAAGGCTAGATCTGCCTGTCTGGCTGCCCCTGGGCCAAGTAGTGGCTTGACAGGGCTTCCATGTGTGGAAAACATGAAATTCCAGTAAGAGATGCGTTACAAGTTATACCTCACATGCCATTGAATTAGCAGCACCAATCTATGAGTGATTTTTAAGGCATAGGAGGTGTTTTTATAGGTGGAATATGCCCCAGGGTGTTGTGGTTATCTGTATTGAACTAGTGAGTCTTGGCAGAGTCGGATCATACAATAGACAACATATGATCCTGTTTAGAGTCTAGTGGGCATTGAGGGCCCTTGGCACTAACCAATTGTTGTGTGTGAATTTATTTTATTTTAATTAAAAAATTTTTGACAAAAAGAGAGGAGAGATAGGGGGCCCAAACAGTATCTTGCCTAGGGTCCAGTGGTGGCCGGTTCTGGGCCCAGGAAATCACCTCCCTTTTTAAATAAAATTGAAGGACTTATTGACAAAGATAATGTTGTGTTGCATGTGAAAAAAAGTTATTCGTTATCTCATAGTCGTCTACTCTCCCGGAATATCTGGGAGACTCACGAATTTCTGGGAGTGCTCCCGGAACTTGGCCACTGCGTTTAGTTAAGTGATGGGGGCGGGGCTTATGATGCAATTCACGCATCTTCGTGACCCCACCCCCTGCCATTATAGGTGAGAATTGATTGTCCGTTTAGGGTGTTAAGGGGTAGAACTAAATTATGTGCTTTGCTTAGCCCTGTCCTCACATGCCCATCTCTCCCGGATGCCAGTTGGCATGAATGAGTTATCTGCTAATGTCCTATATTTTTATGCCCTTGGATGAGTATTTGGTGGCTTTCAGTGACTGCCACTTGCTCACTTTTTTTTTTTTTTTTTTTAAAGTAACAGATATTCTTTTGTGCTTACTTATAGTAGGGGGAGGTATGTGTGCTAACAACATGGTGTCTTTCACCTAGTCAGACAAAACAAAAATGGTACTTGGCTGTTCATCTCTTTGTTGTCTTTGAGGTAAATTTATCAAGCTGCGAGTTTCTGGCAGGTTTGAAAAAATGGAGATGTTGCCTATAGCAACCAATCAGATTCTAACTATTTTGTAGATTGCACAAAATAAATCATAACTAGAATCTGATTGGTTGCTATAGGCAACATCTCTTTTCAAAGCCGCCGGAAACTCGCTCGTAGAGGGATTTTTATTGGGACGTTGCGCCAGAAGACAAAATACTCGTAGTTATGGTGGTGGTTCAGTGTTCAATGACGTGTAGGTTAGCTCTCCATAAGATAGGTGCAACTGACAATTACAGACTTAGGGCAGGAGAGGGGTGAAATTCTCTGATAAGAAGCACATGTAGGTGGAATAGAAAAGGGAAAGTCAAAATTGATAGATTCCTGTTATATTAAACGTTGATATGTTACTGCACAGCCACCCTAGCTATCACTTCTTGTACTTCACCAAAATTACAGCTCTTCCCTTCAACAACAACACTGACCTCTGGCACAACATAACCCCGAAAACCCCTTACAACGTTCTATTTCATGATCCCAATTTAAACTAAACTGACTGCATTGCACCTTTTATAAACTGTACGCTTTATAGGCATTACTATTGCCAATCATCACCCTGGTATATCCAGGGGAGGGCTGGCAAATTTTAGCCCGGAGGGCAAGAATTAACTCAGCAGTCTACTTTAATTGAAAAAAACATGCAGGTGCCCCAGTGACCCAGCCCTAGATATCTCACTATGGAACCGGCCTGGAGAAGATGCCCCCTAACCCATCCTGCCCTTGGGTATTTCCTACTACTACATCTGAACAATTGACGTTTCTTTTGCCTCTGAGTCCTCCATGGACTAATTTATTTAACAATTATTTTCAATACTACCTGTCAGGAGAATATATAAATGTAATATTGTATATATGAACCTCTTCATTTAACATCTAAGGGTTATATTTACTAAGCTGCAGGTTTGAAAAAGTGGAGATGTTGCCTATAGCAACCAATCAGATTCTAGATGTCATTTATTTAGTGCATTCTACAAAATGACAGCTAGAATCTGATTGGTTGCTATAGGCAACATCCCCACTTTTTCAAACCCACAGCTTAATAAATATACCCCTAAGTGTAGGACCAAGAACCCCTCAAACAATAGGGTATACCACGTGTTGTAGCATAGAAAGATAATTGCTGTATGTCGGTTAATTGCCAGTCAGTAAAAAAAAATAGGATATGACATTTTTTTTTCTTGAAATTACTTTACAACACATAATTACTCCAGTACTGATTAAATCCACAAATCTTACCCCTACTTTGTGTGTACTATTATAAAGTTATTCACAAACTGCAAAAAAACCCCAGTTATTGCAGATTAATATTTTAGTAAAAATACTGGCTGTAAGCAAACATCTATAAAATAGTCTGCAAACTGTTTACCTGCAAACCTTGATGTGTGGAATATTAAGATAAATTGCCCAAGACTATGTAACCGCTCTTTATGTTTTATTGTACTTGCACTCTCCCCTCTCATGACTATTGCAACATCAGTCTTTGGCCGGCATAATCCTGACAAGATGGAAGCCGTCTCTCACGTGGAGGGCCGCCATCTTTTCGCACAATTCCATAGAGCCCTGTGATGATGTCACAGAATTCTTGCAACCATTGTTTGTTCTAAGTATTATTAATGTTATTATTGCATACGCTGGCACCAAAAAGTTTTGGTTTTTTTTTTTGTGTTGAACCCTATTCGCAATCATATGGCGGCCCTGCAGTTGACAGATTTTCAGGTGAGGTGAAACAATGACTGAAACAGCCCTAACTTCAGCTGTTACCAATAATTGCAATCAGTCCTCCCCCTTCCCCATTGTGGATGGTGAAGAGATTAGTTGGACCTCCTTAGTTCGTCACTGGTAAGATGAGAATAATATAAGCACATGACAGTGTCTGTATTAATTGTACCGTTCGCCCATGTATCCTTAGCTGAGTGGTGTTATATTGCAGAAACGGTTTGTCATGCTTTTCATTGTACATTAGACGCCTGTGTGTAATGCTATTTGGTGAGAGGATGAATAGTTCTGTTATGTACAGATTTTATTTGCTCGGACTATTTTATATAAACAAGTAATTTAGACAAACTCGCTGTATGATCTTTTGCAAGCTGAACAGTTAATGGACCCATTGTTCTGCTCCAGTCACCAAAAGTAATGTGTAAGCTCCCTGTACGGCGTTAGTGAATAACATAACATGAGATGGTAATATTGAGATGTGTGTCTTTATTATACAGCAATGGTTTAATCCACAGATGTCCTGTGGGGAGTGAACAAATCCATATTATTTTGATTTTCTATACTAACCCAAACATTAATTGTGTTAACAGTTAATCAAAGCTGCAAAATTACAATATAATAGATTTTTGGATATATATATATATATATATATATATATATATAATGTGTGTTTTTTCCCCCTTAGTACCAGATGGAGTGGAGTTTATTGCTGCGAACAGTATGCCATAATCATAGAGTAGCTAAAATTGTTAAATCAAATACCCTAAGCTATTCACATCTAAACTAATCAGAACCTATCATAAGCTAGCAGGGGTTATCTACTAATTTCTTACACAAAATGCAAGGTTCAGTGCAATCAATGTCTCTATTTGTAATTGTGTTTCTTTACCAGTAAAACAAAAAATGAAGTTGTAGTGAAGCTGGAAGCTGCATCTGGTTAGTTTGTCAGTCCTGCTCCAAATAGATCAATGTACAATTAACTGTTTTGTTTTTTTTGTTTAATATACTGATCGGTTTGAATAATTGAGTTTACTTTCAGGGCTTAAGCACACACATGGGCACCTATGGGGAATGAACTGCAAGAGCTTGAAATGGGATTGCTGATTATTATGTTACAGCAATAATCCATACATGTGGACTTAATAGAGAGAGCGCATTACAAGAAATGGCAGAATCTGGTTGCACCAATACCCATAAATATTCATAAATGTTCCTCGTGTGTATAAGCCGTGATTGATATTTCAAGCTCCATTTGTGCTCAGTTTCCGAACATACCGAAGCTTAGACATAATAAATGGAAAAAGGAAATACTGTGTATTTCAATGAGGTAGCGAGTGAACATTCTACAGGAACCATAAATATTGGAGATCCAATATCCTCTTTGTAGAGATCTTCCTGCAAGTAAAACAAAGGGCTTCAGCATGTCTGATCGATGCTTTCAGACACTAACTTGCACTGTACATACTTTATATCACTTTATAGGTGGGGGTACTGTTCCATTGGGGTCTATAGCTAGTTTAATGAAAAAATGCAGTGGTTTAGAGTTGTCAGCAGACTTGATTTGATGCCCATCTCTGGACAAATAAAGTGGAAACAAGTCCTGGGTGTAGACCAGGGATGGGCAATAGACACCCACAAGCCTTCACCTGTGTCCCCAAGCTCCATCCTGCTTTTTGACATGTATAAATGCAAAAGTAAATTAAGTAATTGAGTGTCAAGTTCAGGAGCAAAGCATTTTGTGGAAGGGTTCAAGTTGGAAGATTTCATCGCTTATGACAAATCTATTTGGAAGATCATAGGCTTAATGTTTGGCCGGCTGTTGTTTTTACTCCTGATTGTCTGTAATGTGCTTCAGCATGCAGCAAAACCCCAATAATATGATTACAGGTTGTGCATGATGCATGTAGTTTGATACAACATATGTAAAGAATGACAGCAGTAGGTGGAATTAACTAGGACCTGAGCAACTAAAAGCCTCTGCACTCTCTTGCAAATAAAAGGTATTCCTCCAAGACTGGCAGCCGACCCTCATTTTGTTCACTTATATACCAGGATTTATTTAGTTTATGCAAGTTTGCAGTATATACCATTATAACCTTGTACTGACTGCCATGACCCACTAATTATCCAAATCAAATTTAATAATCATCCTCAAAGCTGGAATCTTTAAAGGCACAGGCAGGCAGACACAATAAACAATTTGTTCTTGCCCAGTGTAAATTACCCTATTCAATATTATATGAAACTGCTTAAAACTAAATCCATTGGGGGTGGGGGGGGACTTATGGCTGGTGGAACCCTCTTCCTTTTGCCACCATTTAAAAAATGGTGATCTTTATTTATTTGCCAGTTTTGTATAAATCATCAGATAAAACAGCTGCTGGGCCAGATTACCAATAGGACTGGTGACTGCCCATCACAGATATCCCCAGGGGCAGATTGCAGCCAGCCACTTCCTGGTGGCTGGTCACACCCCGAGGACCTTATTACTAGTGCTGCTGATCAGCCCTGTGCTGGAACCTGTTACAGGGCAGTAGTGGCAATAAAGTTGTGTTCGGATCCTCCAATATGTTCTGAGCACACATTCCTCTTACATTCAGCCACAGTCACGTTAGGCTGAGCAATGAGCATCAGAGGTGCACTGAGCCCTGATTGGAGGAGCTTTTTTGTGCATATGTATCCCTGTTTACAGGGAATTGCATATATTTGTGGACCAATATGACCGCATTTTCTACCTGCAGAATGACGACACAGGTAATCATGTTTTCACATATTTCCAGTCAGACCCACAGTCTGACAAAGTAGGTTGATTTTCCTGCAGCAATAAGAAGCACCAGAATGTGGACATGAGCCTATAGATGCACAAGGTGGACAAGTAGAGAAGTTGGTGCAAACAGAAAGGGTCTGTTCTTTTGCACCTTGGTAAATGATCTTTGCTATAGGTCAAGGTGAGTGGAGGTGGATGACCACTGTTCACCAAGTTATTTCTCTAGTTAGAACAATAGCATATCCAGTCTCGCCTATTCCTACACTTACATGCTGATATTACCTCATACGGCTTATTTAATAAAATGGTGCTATGCTCAAACATGTGGTATAACCCACAGCGACCAATCGGATTACAACCGTCGTTTCTCTAGTGCAGTTTATAAAATACAAGTAATATTAGTTACAAGCCTGCAGCACACTTGGCATCATTTTATTAGATAAGCTGTCATGTGTGACTGTGGATCCTATGACTCACAATGGATATTACTAATAATTACCACAAAATGTCTATCTGCACTGTGTAACTACTGCATTTTATTTATATTTTTACTGGGTTACCTATAGCTAAATGATTAACTGCCGTCAATACTAAATCATTGCACACAAATTATAAATGATTAATTATTGGGGTTTGGAGTGAAAAATACAAGAATTCTACTTGGCACATGAAGGAGAGTGTAATTTGTTTCCTGCTAGAATTTATTTGAAAAGATTTGTGAGTTTGGTTCCCTCACTCAGCTACCTGAGGTGGCAGTGGATAAGGAGACCTTCTAACTTCTTGTACTAACTATGGTGAACATTTCTATATGAATTTTGTAAAAGTTTAAAAGACTAAGGGGCACATTTATCAATATTCACATAAAGTGAAAAGTAGTTTTCAATCCTTATCGCAATGATAAGGATTGAACTATTTCTCACATTTATGTACAACCCTGCGCAGAAACAGCAGTTCCGAAAAACTGCTGTTTCTGTGATGTAAAAAATCATACTTACCCCCCTCTTCGGAAGCGCTGTCTCCGGGTCTTCTCCTCCTTCTTTTCATTCTTCAATTGCGCATGTCCGGTTCCAAGAACTGCACATGCGCACAAAGATCCCCTCTCTGTCTCTGCAACTATCGTTGCAGAGAGAGAGCGCTGAGTGACAGGGAGGGATCATGTGATCCCTCCACACATGCGCTGTCCAGCTCTGCTCTTTGGAGCAGAGCTGACAGCATTGGATTTCTTCAATTCTGATAATGTACGCCAGCTACATTAACACAACAAGTTCCCGAAAAAAAGATTTTTTCGGGACTTGTTAGATTGCGGCCAGAGCAGTCACCATACTGTTGTATGGTGACTGCTCGCAAAAACGATAAGGAGTGCAAAGCAGCAGATATCCATGATATCTGCTGCGATGCACCTTTAATAAATTTGAGTAGGACACATCAAGGACTAATTTACACTAATTTACCATTATTTCTTAAACATACCCCAAATATTGGAATTTTTAATCATTTTTCGATCTATCACCAGGGTAAGTACCACAAATATAAACTTGTGCATCAGGAAAATTAAATTAAATCTCCCTGGCTTAGGTTGCCTTATTGCAGGCACCCCCCCCCCCCCCCCCTAACAACTCACTTTGGTTTTTTTTATCACTACATGGTTGTGTTATAGTCTCCATATTATTATATACATGTGTCCTTTGCTGCCCAATCTGCTGGTTAAGGAGACCACATTTTCATCTTGTGCAGTCTGGAGCGGAGCCACAGAGGAAGAAAACACAGAAACACAGCGGAGATCGAGTTACCCCCAAGCAGGGCTGAGGCAGCGGAGAAGGTTTGTGCTAGAACAATGACCGGCTTTTAAACTACCACTTCCTCATCTTCTATTTACGCATAGTATGAATGCAAACAATATATTCTTCTGCAGGGCAGAGTGAAAATTGTAACAAGTCGGATGCTATGCAGAGCCCCAAATTGTGGACGTGGTTACTAAAGTCTGGCTGAAGGGCGAGCAGTTTGTGGTTATCATGGAACAGTCCCCATAGTGTCCTTACAGCAGGCTGTCATTGAACAGAGAAGAAGACTGGTAAAATTCCATCCGTCAGTAAAAACAATGGTTGTGATGACAAACCCGACAGCTTCAGGACACTATTATAATGAACATAGAGCAATAAACCAATGATTTTTATACACTGGATACTGACTAATCCTTTTTAATTTTACTAACTGAAATGTACCTGTAGCTGCTATTACTTTCTTTGAAATTTTGGTATAATAACGTGTCAATATAAAATGAGGTCAGTAAAGTTAGAATAAAATGACAGGAAAAATCTTAACAAGGGTTACCAACCTCATGTTCCGTCCACGGAGAGGATATCCTGGTAGCTCAGTGTTACTGTCATTCCGACAAGTTGGTTATGTGCGTTAATAACGCTTGATAAATCGTATTATAGTGAAGAACAAAATTGCACACTGCCCACATGGACGTGCAGTAAATCATCACATAATGTTATTGTTGTCTATCCTGCACTATTGAATCTGGTTGGTTATGAAAGGTTTCTTATATCGTATTTGTGCAGACAGCATGGTTTTAGTAAATAAGAGCTGTGATATAATATTAGGATGCTAGTGTATAGATAAGTAAGGGCCTGATTCATTAAAAATCTTAATTTGAGAAACTTCTTATTTCAGTCTCCTGGACAAAACCATGTTACAATGCAAGGGGTGCAAATTAGTATTCTGTTTTGCACAAGTTAAATACTGAGTATTTTTTCATGTAGCACACAAATACTTGATAGCTTATTTGTACACTGACATTTAAAGTTGATATTTGTGTGCTACATGAAAAAACAGTCAGTATTTAACTTATGTGCAAAACAGAATACTAATTTGCACCCCTTGCATTGTAACATGGTCATGTCCAGGAGACTGAAATAAGAAGTTTCTCAAGTTAAGATCCTCACTGAATCAGGCCCTAAATGCTTAACTTCTCTGACTGCAGAAATAACTTGGTGAACAGGGGTCTGCCCCCCCCCCCTCCTCCCCGACATATTGGTCTTTTCTTTGTATTGCTTCTGAGTAACCTACTCAAGACAGACGAGGATTGTCTACAGCCGGTGTGTACATGTGTAATAACCGCTCTTCCTGAGTCTATAGTATCGCGTCAGATTCTGTATGTTTATAAAACCACCTCTCTGCTTGAGATGTTGAAACCCACATCACAGTATAAATCCTTACAATATGCCGAGGGTCTGTATGGAAACAGCAGGAATCTGAATTATGTGTCTGGAACTCTGAAGAACACAACTTAGAACTGTGGCAGCAATTCCCACCATAGGAGATATAACAGGTGAGAGGTTGGCATGGCGGGTGCAGGACTATTCAAGATTCCAACCAATCAAAGCGAGTGGATTAAGGCACAATTATTAGGGATTGAAAATGAACAGTTTGGTTGCATTTTTTTAGCTTTTCACCTTTGGAAGCAGCAGTTTCAGCACCGATACGAATCGGTCAAAATGTGCACTCTGCATTTTTTGCATGTGAAAGAGTGGTTGTAAAAACATAGCACTTATTAGTTGTCAGAGTAACATTATTGACTTTTTTCAATTTAAAAACACATATATGTATGGCCCAATATAGGGACTCTCTCTGTTTAGAGTAAAGACCACCCTATTAGCAGAAGCGCCGTGGAAGTGGCGGGTGGCTCTCCATACATTTGCAAATGTGTCCAACTGAGACTTCTGCATTTTTATGTACAAGTAGAAATGACAGCTCCTTTGCTGGTTATAGCAGTGTGCTGGGGGATGTTTCTCTGTGCTTGATCCATTCATGATAACCCCACCCTTTCAAGCACCTGCTATGAGCCTATAAATTGATTGAGCAGCTTCCACTTCTGTGTTATAAAATCTTTCATTTCATTGGGGGAAAAATCACATCAGTAATTTTCACAGGAAAATGGGACAGGGTGTAATACTGCTTGATATTTTTTGTTAATTTAAATCCACGGGACACTTTGAATAAATGTACCTCGTTGGATTGTGGCCTAATTTCCAGCTCGGTTTGATTCATTTGCCCTTTACAGCCAAAAGATTATTATTAAGTGTCCCCTGAAGTGAACTGTGATACAAATCTAATCATCCAGTCAACTCTGGGAATATCTGCATGATTACCACCTGTCAATAAGTGTAGTGAAAATCAGTTAGGTAAATGAAATGTGTAAATCAACGACAAAAAAAAAGTTATAGTGATCACATTGTTAAAGTATACACAACTTAAGTCCATTCACACGCTGTTTTCAATGTCTGAGCCCCTTTGTCCTCAATATTGCTATTCATTTCAATTTTTTATTGCTCACATTCCACAAATGACCTGTCAGTAAATGTGTATAAAAATGTCATTAAAACAATTTTCAAGTTATCAACACTACTTAGTTTATACAGTACCCATCTAGCAACTCAAATCCTAAAATTTCCCCTTTATACTGTGCTATAGGTGTCTGTTTAACTAGTGGTGAAGAGGCAAAATGCCTGCATACAACTTTTTCTTATTTATTAAAGGGTTGACTTTGGAGAAATCATAGATTTCTCCGGCATTAACCTAATTACCGGCACTTACCGCTGTCCCCAAAGACCGCTATGGGCACAGCAGCATTAGGCAATTGCATCTCAGGATGGTGTTACCTGTGTTTTTCAATGGGATCCAGCTGGAGTCTCTCCGGCTTCGCTGGATCGGTCCCTCGCGGGAGAAAGCGCTGTGCGCATATCAAGTTCTCCATTTACCGGCAGCAGGAGGCTGTCGGTGAGCAAAATAAGAGACTTCGCAGAGGAGGGGAGGTCAATACTAGGACTCCCAGAGCAACCCCAGCATGATAAATGACAGCAGTTATTCATTATGTATCGCTGTGATATTGTCACCACATGTTATTAATAAATAGACCCCATAATTTGGTATTGTGGTAATAGTACAAAAATGGTTGGGTATGCTTTTTTTTTTTTTGCTTGGTATCCCAATTTCACTTTTGTCCTTCTCTCAGCAATGGCAATTACTAAATGTTTGAATTTCAGTGCATTTATGGCTTGCCTTAATAATAGAGTTATTTCAGCTTATAAAAAGAGGAACCGCCGACTCTACAGATGTCAGCGGGCTAGCACCCCCTAATAACTGTAATTAGAGGTACTCCTCTCTCTTTTTTTTTTAATCTAGTCTGTATTTCTGGAGCATGTACAGCCAGTTTCAGGGCAATTGAAGATATTGGAAATGACAGGGCTGATGAATATTATAAAAGTATTTTATTGCAAAAATCCATTTTGAGTAAAAATCAAGTAGTTGTTGATGCTTTCAGTCTGTGGTTTGCAGCCTTTAAAGAGCCGCAGACTCCAGCAATATATCGTCTGAGTCAGTGGTGTGTCTGGATGATTTTCCTTTGAAGTAAGGACATTATCGCTGCAGTAGATCCTCTTTGCATGTGATTTTTAGATTCTACAATAATATTGTAGTATTATTTATGTAACATTAGTGGCACTGAAGCCTGGTTATCATCTCCCCCCCCCCGATTCAACAATATACACAAATAAATGACTCTGAATCTTGTCAAGGGTATTTCATTTTCTTATTTAAAACGGTTTTCCCAGTATAACTTTCCCTCCCCGACTCTTATGACCACCCCATAAACAATTTGATGGGTCTGGGGGGACCCATCCACATGACAGTATAATTCATGTAACGTGCTACAGTTTCCTATAATGTGCTATTATAAATAAATAGCACATTGGAGCTTATTATAGAGATAGGATAGCTGCATGGAAATGAAGGTCTGCAGACCCATCAAATCATCTGCATCCAGACAGCTGTACAGAGTGTGTAGTATATTGCTCAATCAGCACTGGAATTACTGGACAGACCTCCTCAGTAAAGACCCCTCTACCCTTGCTGGGGGATAGACCCATGTGACTATGTTTTTTTTCAGTCTCCCTCTTTTACACTTAAATAAGCTGCCTCCTTGAGCTCTGTCGTTACCGGGAATTCTCTGTAGATGTGCACATGGGTGTGGGAGGGGGGGGGGGGCTTCAGTTCGACTTGATAAAAAACAAAAAGAATATAAAAGTAGTTAACATTTATTTAGATATGGTGATATACCAATACTTGATAAATAGACTTTCCTATGCAAAGGAAACATACCCCGGTTGGGTTATTGCTGGTGGTAACTCCTTTTATGATATTGGGCGAAGCAAAAATCAGCCCCAGGGATTCTCATCCATAAATATGCTCTTGGCATAGATTAAATGTTTTCTTATGATAGTGTCTATTTAACGTAAGTACAGCCATTGGTCAACCACTGTTAATGACAATACATTGCCATTCTAATTTATTCTGCGTCTGCCTTAATGAGTCCTACCTGCATTATCTTATATAGTATACACAAGTGATGTTAATATATGTATAAACTCCCGTAGCTAGTATCTGTATAAACAGTGACTTCTGATGTCATCACTTTGGTGTGCATTAGGAAAACTGGTGTATTATAAGGAATAACGTACCTCTTACTATAACTTATTATGGATATTAGGAGTTTCCTTGGAACTCTGTGTAAGAGCACTTGGCTTACAACTGTGTGCTTTTATATGTTCACAGAACTCCTCTGTGGCTTCAAATATCCATATAATTTACAGTAAGTGGAGTGCATTATCCCTTATATTCAGTAATTAAACTTAAGACCACAGACTTTAGTCTGCTTCTCTATTTTCTCTAAATCACTAAGCATTTGACTTAGCAACTGTTCCTTCAGTCCTTTCACAAATGTACGTCGCAGCATATGAAAACTTACCTTACAATAGTCCTCTTTTTGGCACCACAGTCCTGATCTTTGGACTGCAAAAAGGGACTAGGGGGTTTATTTAGTAAACTGCAGATTTGAAAAAGTGGAGGTGTTGCCTATAGCAACCAATCAGATTCTAGCTGTCATTTATAGAATGTACTAAATAAATGATAACTAGAATTTGGTTGCTATAGGTAGCATCTCTACTTTTTTGAAACCTGCAGTTTAGTAAATATACCCCATAGCCTATTAAGATGGAAGGGTGATTTTAGTAAAATAAGAGCGTTGCGAGATTTAGGTAGTGATTGAGCTGATCAGAGATGGACGTATTTGTTCCCATCATCTAAAAAGGAAACAAATTGGAAGCATAGGGGAAATAATGAGTCTAGATAATAGGCGCTTTAGCAGTGGAGATGCACATAGAGCAGGTTATATTGAAGCAGAGTTGTGGTTTGTCTGTGGTATTCTGTGGCTTGCACATGTTTCTTGAATATGAGCGCTGGCTGAATAGGTTACATAAACTTATTGACCACATATGTAAACATAATTCAACTAAATTTAAATTATATTGCAGAAGTTTACTAACACATAGATTTATATTAATATTTTTGTATTCCTTAGTAAATGATTGCGTTTCTGTACTGTCACAGAAATATACAATTGTGTCATAGACATTGCAATCCAATCCTTTTTTGTTTTAAGTGTACAATATAGAATACTTACTGGATCTTTAGAATTCAGTTGTACAATTACAATACACCCTCTTCTGTATGATGCGTCTGCAGGAAAATATTCCACCTAATCTGATCGGAGTATTGGTTACTTTGCCATCTACTTTTGATTGGATTGGATCCATTGTTAACCTCACAAGTTTTGAATCTTTAACATTAATAAAATAAAACTTTGTTAAGTGTACCTTTTGGATAGTTTCTGAAAAAAATGTAAGTTCTAAATATTACTGTCAGTATGTGTAAACTAATAGCGCACAAATGGTTTCAGGATCACTTGTCCTGCCAATACATAAATCTAATAAAATTAACTAGTGACAGATTTATAAATAGGAGTTATGAATACTACTATGCACAACTATACTATTCTGATCTAGTAATTAAAAAAAAAATACTGTTATTTTTAAGTATTGCTATGTACATTTGTCATATTTATTCTTTCAGTCTCTTGTCTATTATCGCAATCACTGTTAAGCATTATACAATAATGTACTGTCTATACAACGTAAAATTACAGTTATTGTGTTTATATATATATATATATATATATATATATATATATATATATAAAATATGTGTGTATATATAATATACATGAAATGTGAAATTGTTAAGCTATGTCTTCTACTGTGCGCATTACTCTTGTTATTGACAATAATTGACTACATGAGTGTCTTTTACCCTGGGCTGCTCCTTCCCCTTAGTGGAGCCCCAGGGCCTATATGCAGAAAGGCTTTTCCGAAGGGGTTCCTCTATCCACTGCCGAAAGCGTCTGGGCACGTGAGCACCAGAACATGACCATGGAATCATGGAAGAAGATGGCCTGGTCTGATGAATCATGTTTTCTGTTACATCATGTGAATGGCCGGGTGCGTGTGCTTTGTTTATCTGATGAAGAGATGGCACCAGGATGCACTATGGGAAGAAGGCAAGCCACCGGAGGCAGTGTGATGCTCAGGGCAATGTTCAGCTGGGAAACCTTGGGTCCTGGCATTCATGTGGATGTTACTTTGACATGTACCACCTACCTAAACATTGTTGCAGCCCAAGTACACTCCTTCATGTTAATGGTATTCCCTGATAGCAGTGGCCTCTTTCAGCAGGATAATGCTCCCTGCCACACTGCAAAACATGTTCAGTAATGGTTTGAGGAACATGACAAAGAGATCAAGCTGTTGACTTGGCCCCCAAATTCTCCAGATCTCAGTCTGATTGAGCATCTGTGGGTTGTGCTGGAAAAACAAGTCTGAGCCCTGGAGGCCCCCACGCGGCACCTTACAGAACTTAAATGATCTGCTGCTAACGTCTTGGGGCCAGATACCACAGGACACCTTCAGAGGTCTTGTAGTCCTGGCCTCTATGGGTCAGAACTGTTTTGGCGGCAGGAGGGGGACAATATTAGAAAGGTGGTTTTAATGCTGTGGTTGATCTGTGTATTTTCTACGGTAGACCCCATGACACCCGTTATGATAGTGGTTGTAACTAGGATTGGTTGAATATGGGAAAATGTAGCTTGTACACTAGTGATGGGCAGCATAATATATTTCACAGTCTGTTGGTAATATGTGTATGATTGCAGCAGATTGAACATGACAATTCTCTGCACATGCTTTCAGCATGGAAGCCTGCAGCCTCTGAAGTGCCTCCCAGACACAATATCAGAATCCGTTGCGCCCCTGGACTTTGAATTGCCTCGCTCGGAGTTGGTGCTGACACGACGCCACTACAAGGGTTCGATTCCCGACCATGGCCTTATCTGTGTGGAGTTTGTATGTTCTCCCTGTGTTTGCGTGGGTTTCCTCCGGGTGCTCCGGTTTCCTCCCACACTCCAAAAACATACTGGTAGGTTAATTGGCTGCAATCAAAAAAATTGACCCTAGTCTCTGTCTGTCTCCCTCTCTGTCTGTCTTTGTGTGAGTGTGTGTATATATTAGGGAATTTAGACTGTAAGCTCCAATGGGGCAGGGACTGATGTGAATGAGTTCTCTGTACAGCGCTGCGGAATTAGTGGCGCTATATAAATAAATGATGATGATGATGATGATTATCCTTTGGAATTTGCCATGGATTTTATTTCCAATCTTATACCTGATGTAGCTGTCTTTTTATATTTATCAGCATTATATACTTAGATTAAACTTCTTCACATGTGCAGAGCGTCCTTTCATCTCTCTTTATTCTCCAAACATTACTGGGTTCACCATAGAAATAAATCCGCAAGCTTTCTGTTGAACAGATTGTTGCACCAGTTTTGTGCCAAACTTCTACAAAGACTCCTAAAGATTCTGTCAAACTTCTGCTCTGATTTGTAGCAGGAAGAACATGTGTCTTTGCTGCAGTGTTAACCTGCTTTGTCTGATTCCGACTTGATGGACCTGTAGGTCTCTGCTGTTTCCCGCTCAGAGCTCAGTGACGAAGGACCCTCCATAGCAGTGCCAGTGAAAGAAATCTGTAATTACAAACATATTGCCCTTGTTTAAGTTTCCAGGAATTTTCATCGGCTCTGTGGTTAGAGAAAGACAAATACAGGGCGACATCTCCAACTGTGGTTTGCAGGAGAGATGGAAACGGAACCTGAGAGCCGACTATTAACAATGCAGCGGAATACTCTGGCTCTGTATCCTGTGTATTAACCCTCTGTCTGCTTCTCCTGATTGTGCTATAATTGACTGTACTAGGAACATATCAGTGTCAGTTATGCGTCTAAGGGGATTCTGAATGCTGTTTGAGCTCTTTTGCCTACTAAAATCCCACAATAAAAGTTGCAGTCTTACAAGACCGGTAATGATGTGCAGTGTTATTCTAAAACTGGTTTCCGTTAATCTGGCAATATATTCAGCAACTCAGCCACTGGGCCAAAGGGACAAGATCACTCTGTTCAGTTTGATCATATACATGTATCAAGAAATTGTACAAGAACCAAATGTTTGTTTCAACCTACCGACCAGATCATTTCTTTGAGGACCTGTAAGTGTGATTGGAAGAGGACCACATAGACACACACAGGCCGATTCAGTCATCATCATCACCATTTATTTATATAGCGCCACTGATTCCGCAACGCTGTACAGAGAACTCACTCACATCAGTCCCTGCCCCATTGGAGCTTACAGTCTAAATTCCCTAATATATACAGACAGACAGACAGAGACTAGGGTCAATTTCGATAGCAGCCAATTAACCTGCTAGTATGTTTTTGGAGTGTGGGAGGAAACCGGAGCACCTGGAGGAAACCCACGCAAACACGGGGAGAACATACAAACTCCACACGGATAAGGCCATGGTCGGGAATTGAACTCATGACCCCAGTGCATTGAGGCAGAAGTGCTAACCACTAAGCCACCGTGCTGCCATCCTCCAACTGGAGTTATGGGCAGAGGGACAGGTGGACATCTGCCCCCTGGTGTGGTCCCATAGTGGGCCACCTCGGACTTGGTCACTGGGCCCCCTGCATTATTTTCCTTTAAAATGGGCTGCTGAGTTGAGTCTTGCCCCCCCCCTCCCCTGCCGGCTAAAATCTGCCAGCCCTCCCCTGGTTATGGGCATACCTAAAAATGATCCAATTGTATTCTGATTTAGATTCCTTCCCCTAGCACGCTGAAGGCCACTTGGTATCACAGCGTATGGACACTTTTTTTTGTATTGCATAAGAGAATCACTGAAATGGTCCAGCATTCCTGCCAGACTGCTTACTTAATTTGGCGCCATTTATAGATTGTAGTGTAGGATAACAGGGAATAATTACTCTATAATGCTATAAAATAATTTTTTGAAAATGGTAAATTCATTTTTTTAAATCAAGCCTCATGGAAGACTGCAAAAATGTCAGAGTGGAGAGGGATGAAACACTTTTTACAGTGAATGAAGAGCTGTACTTCACTTTTACTAGTTTTAGTTTTTTACTTTACTGTAGTAAAGTATCAAACAGTATTTTTGTGTAGACTTTCTGTCTGGCACAGACGAAGTAATCTATTTTAGATGGCATGTGGATTAAGTACCAGCTACATGCCTTTCTCAGTGTGTTCTAGCTGTGTGTGTGAGTTACTTATTGGATCTACTTTCATGCACATCTGGACTGTAATGATGACATCGATGGGAGAGGAGGCCGTTATAGCTACCAGCAGCTCCTCCAATCACTGAGCCTACTGGGTACATTTGCTAAAGTGCAGGTTTGCACAAGAGCACGTTTTTTGTACAGGAAGTTATACGAACCAACGGTGCAATTTATAAACTGGTAGTTTGCAAAACCGCAGGTCGTACCGCTAAACAAAAGTCAGTTTTATTTAGATCTGCTTCTGATAGGCAAGATAGATCAAACCTCATGTGGTTTGATCCAGCATTAAATTATTACTATATTAAGGGGACAATATTAATATTTTAGGGCGCCAATATAAATGTAGGATAAAAATAAGCGGCAATACTAATATATAATTATGTTAATTGGGGCAATACTATTTTATTGATAATGGGAGCAATAATAATGTATTCTTGACGGTCCAGCACAAATTATTTAAAGATGGGGGATCCATTTATACTGCACATTTGTGTCACTACAAGTACCAGCATACACTTGTGCCCCCTTAATGTAATAATTAATATTGCTCCTATAAGATCAGTATACATTAATATTTGCTGTAAACACCCGTGATTTGCCGTAAACACCCGCGATTTGCCGTAAACACCCGCGATTTGCCGTAAACACCCGCGATTTGCTATAAACACACGCAATTTGAGTTTTCAAACCGTCACACATAACATATGGTTTGAGGTTTCAGTCTCCAAATCAGCTACATAGTAAATCCTGCAGTTTGGAGCTGAAATCTCCAGGTAACATCTGGCGATTTTCAAACTGCGCACAAAACCGAGCTTTGACACATTTCCCCCTGATGTATCTACAGCCTTATTTTTCCATTGCACTCTGATGTCACAAAATCGTGACCCTCTGGGCTGCCTCGCTAGCTTATCCTTCTTGTGGTTTGGAATGTCCCAATTATGAGTGACCCATAGGGACTTTTGCCCCACGCAGTTAGAACTATCCATAAATACTTGGGAGTAGTAAGCCTGATGCCAATATGACATTTACTGCAGAATGGAATGTAAACTAAAATTTTAGGCCCCCCTTATATCGTTTTTCTGTTATTAAAGAAGGCTCCAGTTAAATAATGATTTCACTAATGTGCCTCCGTCTTGCTGCCTATCGGAACCGTGGTGGTTATCCCCGTCCACACCTGTAAGTCCATATTAAAGGTTGTATATTTATGGTATAAACTATGTGTACTACATGAAGTAGGGTGTATTATTTTGGCTCTACAATGAGATTATCTTACTGAATTTACTTGTGGGCACTTAATACACTTACTTTTATGAAGTCGGCACTCCAGGAGAAGCATTTAGTATAGTGAAGAACTGTATGCATAGTTAAACAAGTGACACTTCTGTAAATAAGTGGATCTTTATTCAATCTTCTCATAGGTCTGAAGAATTAACTTTTGATGCTCCATAATTATTTACAGTTCTGCTATAGTCTTTAGCCAGCTGATGATGGTTCTGAAACTGCTCTAATTCATAATGAGATCTTTCATTTTCCATCCATTCACAATCAGAACATTGTCATAGCATCCTATGCAGTGGGCTCTCAGGTCTATGCGTACTTGTTGCTGGAAAGCAACGGGTACGCATAGAGGAGAGTAAATAACAGTAATGCCACTAAAATTTAATGCAGAAGTGCTGTATTTTTTTTATTGAACCCCATAGTCATTTAAACCAGGTATGTCCTAATTGTTAATGACCTACTGTCCCATTTTTGAGTTGTTGAGCCACCGGCTTCTATGAAATAAACTATAAACCCACCTATCAATTCATATTTAAAACTCCTATGTGAAATTATCCCTGTAGTTGAAGAAGCTCAGAAACGTTACATACTGGGCTCCCAAAGACTTCCATAAAGACAGACACATTTCTATTATAACTATGTGGTTGTTGGCTGAATACTATTCAAAACATTGTTGTCCACAAGAGGCTATGGAGTTTTGTAGGAAAGCTGGGGGCTACAAGTAAGTTTTAGGGGACCAATGCATGCCTCCACTGTTCACACACTACACACAAACCATTTCAGATATCGGGATTAGCCTATGTGTCAGAATCACTAGGTGGAGTTGGTGATACCTGCCAGCAGTTGGCGCTACTGAGTACTGAGGCGCAGAGTCTAACACGCCATTGGTTTTCACCAGGGACCCCCACAAGGAGGTATGGACTTCGTTGCAAGGGACGTGCAGGTTGCGGCCCTCAGTATCAGTTGGCTGGCGAGGTAACAATTGAGGCAGCGGTGACGGCCCACCAGGATGCAGAATGGAAGAATAATCAGCAAGCCGGGTCAGAACCAGAGATACAGATATAGCCAAATCAGAAACAGGAGAATGGTCAGAAAGCCGAGTCAGTACCAGGCCCGGCGCTTCCATTAGGCAACCTTAGGCAGTTGCCTAGGGCGCCGGGACCTGCAGGGCGCCGCTGCCGCTGACTAGATTTGAAAATCTAGTCAGCGCAGAGAAGTGGAAGATACCCCGCCGCTGTTTTTTCAATATCCGCCGCCACTGTCAATAATTCATTTTGATGCGCCCGGGCTGCCCGGCGCATCGCACACCTGATCACTGACGTCAGTGATCAGGTGACAGGCCTTACCCGGCGGCGCCTGCTGTATTATCATACTGTCTGTCAGTGACAGACAGTGTGAATAAAGTTCTTTCCAGACGCCCCCTCCTCTCCCAGCATGCATCGCTCCGCCTCCTGTGTGAAGAAGGCGAGGAGCAGCAATAGGAATGAAAGAAAAGAAGTGAAGAGAAAAAAAGAAAAGAAAAGAGAAGAGAAGAGGTTTGAAGAACCCCCCTGCATCTACAGACCAGGTAAATAAAATCTAATCATTTATTTAATTATTTATTTATTTATTGTGTTCGTCAGGGGGTGGGGCGGCGGGGCAGGAAGGGGGGGTGTTTTGCCTAGGGCACCGAAAACCCTAGCACCAGCCCTGGTCAGTACCAATAATCACTCTAAGCCAAAATCAGCAACCAAAGGAGAAGTCGGGAACAAGCCGGGGTCAGAATCCAATTAGCAATATCACAGAAACAAATGCTGGAGCAAGGCTGAAGACCAAATACTCTGGTAAGCAAACGGTCGCAGTGAGTTCCTTAAATAGAGGAGAGAGATCCCTGATAGGTGCATCAAGTGCCAGGAAAACCAAAATCAATCGCCTGGCTAGTCGCAGGTTGACGGACCGTGGTGTCTTGCGCATGCGTACTGATGGCAAACAGGAACAGCGTCACATTGCTATGCAATGGTTGCCAAGCTCAGCGTACGCATGCAAATAGAACGGCAAAAGCGTACCTAAGCGGCGGGACGCCGATTCTGCAGGGAGGCAGGTGCCTGTCTAGAGGCAGAAGCAGGACGGCGCCTGACACTATGAATATCAGGACAGGTATGACAAACAGTGTGGGCTCAATTGCTCGTATGTTTGGATTTGTCACTTGAATTTAAAGGGGAAAGGAGAAAAAAAATCTTGAAGTTAACTCTATAATTTGAAATATGAACCATATTTTAATTGAAAATAGTGGTATAATCCCAAATTAAAAGCAAACCAAAGAGGGACATAACTTGCAGACATTGGATCCTATAGCAAAATTTGCTGTGGGGCCCGAGCATTGTGCGTCCATACGCTTTGGGAGCCCCATGTTCTGCTCTGCCCATGAGCAGTGGAGATCTGCTTAGCCATGGGATGCTCCAGCTGTAGTTATATCCCTGATGTCAGGTCATGAAGGTGAGCGTATTGCCACACGCACAGTGTGTTGCTACAAAACAGCGCAAGCAGTTGTGCAAATATTGCATCGGGCGATGCTGAAAGTTGGGTCTGGTTTAATTGGAGGTGAGGGTAATATGATAATGAACACGTAGAAAATGTCACTAGCTTAAATTACACTGGCAGCTATTGTGAATAAAATGTCAAATATCCCAGCATACAGAACAAGATAGGAGGTTCCATTATTACAATATAATTATGATTAGTTCTGGCAGCCTAAGACGTTCCAGTTCAGGTTTCTGTTGTTGTTTTTGATATATTATTTTAATATTGGTATTTTCACAAAATAATCGTCACAAGCCCCAAAGTGGGGAACTATGGTATTAACAACAGAATACTATTACTTATTATCACCCTGATTAAGACAAGTCACTGCATTGTTTTTGTTTTAATTTGCATTACACATTATTTTAATTTTAAATGTCATGTAATTTGAACATTTAACAAAGTAAATTAAGTATATATATATATATATATATATATATATATATATATATATATATATATCTTTATTGTTATATTATGTTAATGTTTGTGTGTTTATCTGTGTAAGTTATAAACAACTTCATATATCTCCTGATCTCACAGGGGTGATTTGTATTGACTTGTGTTTCCTGAAACATTAGAACAACTCTGCTTACTCTTTAAGCAGTTGCTCATTAAAAGCTGCCATGTTTGCGAAAAGTCTGTCACCCATTACTAGTCACACACTTGGATCAATTTTTATTTGTTTTTCAAGGAATAAACCTATTAATAGCAATGTGTGTTATACCAAGCCACTTTACTTCTGCACTTATCCATTTTGTTTCTGAGCAAAGGGAAACAAAATCAGAGCAAAACATTGGCATTATGCTGTAATTTAATTTCCTCTCAATAAGTTGATGATGGGGAACGTTACCAGCCCACCTCCCCATTAATGACAGCATTGCTCTGTATAGCTGTAACATAATTCTGTCCTACATCTGTAGCTACTGATTTGGGTCATAGGTACATTATTTGGCTAGAAGCACTATACTCAGCATTAGGTCTCATTTAGTGTTAGGGGTACATCCAGCTAGAAGGGGTATAACCGTGCTGCAGTGGGGCAAATTTAAAATGTGCAGCCAGATTTAGAATTGGGAGGGGGGCTCTTCCAATACTAAACCTGCAGTGTGAAAACAGACCTTTCCTCTAATTATGTGCTACATGCAAAATCATTTGTGACTGTGACTTTTCAGAGTCACAGGAGCTAACGAAATTCGTTAGGACATGTGGATAGCTATAACAAGGTGGTTTTAATCAGTGTGACAATGTGACAAGAATGTATGAATGAATATTGTGCTGTCATTCTCTGAAGACTAGAGGACCAGATGAAGAGCACAGATCTGAAGGTAAATTGTGTCAGTGTGTAGACATGAATCGCCAGACTGATCGGACCTTCAGTCGTAGGTACAATCGTTTGAGATAACACGTCGATCAGATAATTCTTCAGTGTATACCTAGCCTAAGGTTTAGCTGGGCTAACATAATCTAAAGAAGCAAGAAATAAAATAATAGTTGCCTTAAAATAGAAACTCTGCTATTAAAAATGATAATAAAAAATTAAAGCACAGTTAAGTAGGGAATTAATCACCATGCTTCAATCTGAACTGAAATTGTGGGGGAAAACTAATAGATTGATTCCCTTATTTGTCTTGGTGGTAATCTAGTTATGTTCAAATATTACATTCAAATTGCATACAGCTGTTCCAATCTTACTAGATCTCATCAGTGCAAGATATGGAACAAGCCTTCTTGATACAGATTGTAATCCTACATCGCTGTGTGCATTGCTTCACAAAATAAGTAAGCAATGAAAAAAGTGCTGCTCCTGTTTAAAAGCTTTTTAGTCCTTAAGGCCCCACAAGAATTATTTATTGTTTGTTTGATGACAAATTTCATAGCAATACCAGGGGCTCTGAGGACCCTAATACTCGCCATCAGCTTCGTCATGTTTCTTTCATTAGTGATGTCCTGTCCCATATGGGCTGTTACCTTTGCCAGTTTTCTTTGGTACTTGGAGGAGTCATGTATTCAATATGTCCAGTGACAATAGAAACCAGAGAGACTCGCCATAAGCAGTCCTCCTCTCCCCTCCTGCAGACCACTGTTTACATTCCCGGCTTTTTGTTCTGCTCGGTTCTACACAGACGTCTCCAGATCCCATGGATTAAGGAGAAACTGTCCATATGGGGAAAATTTAGCAGGGAATTAAAAGCCTGGCACTGATAGGAAACAGTTTTCATGGCGTTAGAGTTTGTGATGCTGAGATCTGCCTTTCATTTGAAATCTATCTGTGGGAGTAAGAGACTCAATGGGATGAAACAGTGTGTTAAATTGGGAGCGACATGGAGCAAGCGGGGGTGGTGGTGGGAGATGTGAGCACAGTTAGATGAGAGAGGATGGAGACCTCAATAAGATGAAAAATGTTATGTAGGTAAAGTAGATAAAGCCTGATAACCATCTGGAGGTCAAATAGAGAACAATTCTTATCTTTACTTAGCAAGTGCTGTTCAAGGCTTTTTACTGTAAGGGCTGTGTGTATATATGTGTGTGTATATTATATATATATATATATATATATATATATATATACATACATACATATAGCAATGGCTCCCAAACTGTGCACCGTCGTAAGCAAAGTGGGGACTAGTTGGTAATTATTTTGGGTTAGGGGTGACTTGAAAAAATTACATAGACCCTAAGGGTGCCTCGAACTGAGAAAGTTTGGGATCCACTGTCATAGTATGACATACAATAGTTGGAAGAGGTTTTCAAGATATTTCTATATCTCATTATATTTTATTTATATCATACTTGCCAACTTTTCCTCGTTGACTTCAGGGAGATCCCGGGGAGGTGGGCGTGCGGGGGCGGGGCTTGACAAACCGCATCATTAAGATGATGCGATATTTGCGTCATTAAGCCCCACCCCCCACCACTTATGTATTGCGGGGGCGAGAACCGGGAGGTTGCCCTGCTCTCCCGGGAGTCCGGGAGGTCTCCCAAAAATGCGGGTGTATTCTGGATATTCCGGCAACTATACGTTAAAGAAAAGCAGCTAATGAATCTCTAGAGACTGAATTGTCCTTTACATTTCTGCCTCCATTACTGAAGTCATGTTGTCTTACATGTCAGTCTTTGATTAAATCTTGGTCTCCATGAAAATGGCCACCTTCATAGGCATCAATACATGGACATAGGACACAATTTCTGAACTGTGTCATCATGTCAAAGATGGCGAAGCCAACCACGTCTTGTACTGTCTCAGCATTAGGGAGAATGCCAGACTCTTCAGGGAGTGAGGGAGATCACCCCTATTTCAGGGAGTCTCCCTGACAATCAGGGAGAGTTGACAAGTGTGCTTTAAATGGCAGCACAAAGTGTCTGCAGCACCGTACATAGGACAAAACACGGCATACAGGGCAGTACAAAAACAAAACAATGTGGAATTAAAATAGCAAATAGCTGAAAACAGGTAAACCAGATAAAGGTGTATAAGTGAATTCCAGAACGCTTATCAACAAGGAAAGGGAAGGAGGAGAGGTGGGGTGTGAATTGGTTGCTTTCAAATTGATCCTAGTCTCTCTCTCGATCTTGATCTCTATCCCCTTCACCTAAAGTATCAGAAGGAACTACTCCCAACTGGTCTGTGTGTATGTTAAGGGACTTTAGACTGTTAGCTCCAATTGGGCAGAGACTGATGTGAGAGTTCTCTGTACAGCGCTGCAGAATTTGTGGTGTTATATAAATAGCTGCTGCTGCTGAGGATGATGAACTAAAGCAAGCTGAACCTGTGCCCAGGAGTGAGGGTGCAAGTAAGAGGATCAGCGCCAGTAATGGAGATGGGAAGATAAGGGAGAAGAGGAGACCGAGAGCAGGGGCCTAGTATCCAGGTGCAAAAATGTGGCTGGGGTGCCAAAGGCAAAGATAACAGGAGGAGGATTAGAGGGCCCTGCTCGTGGGAGCTTACAATCTAAAGAGAAGGGACAGACTAACAGGAAACACAAAGTGTATCTATAATTTATTTTGTTTGTTTTGATGTAATACATGTTTTGCAGAATAGTGGATTCATTTAGAACATACTATTTAAAGTGCTAAGTAGAAACTAAAAGAAACTGTGAGAACACAGGAGCAGGGCAGCACATTGGCACTGGTAATTACATGAACGGCTGAGGCAGCAGGAGATGAATATTGTTATATTTCTATTTTCCTCTGATGGGCAGTACATACTCCATTGTTACATCTTTGTGGTGAAACCCTTTTAAGTACAAGTTGATCCATTATTAATTGGAATCTTGTAGAAATCACAGATATGTATGTAGTGGGCTGGTATATGGTGGCAGCCATACTGCAACTTCTCCATCTGCTTTCATTGCAAAACTATCAAATTCTTTTCACTTACATTTTTCATACCGCCACGTTTACATTTCTATACCACCACTTCTAAACTTCCACTTCAACTACTGCGTTTTTATATATATATATATGTGAATGTTGCTACAAGCTTTTTTATACAAGGTGACATTTTTGGTTTAGTGCGACCTGAATTAATTAAAATTTAAAGTGGCAATGTCGGGGCCACGCAGGTTAACTGCTTAAACAGTTTACCTGTGTGGCCCCGCAGGTTATTTATCTATAAATATTTCCACTGTATTCAGTTTTACAAAAATATGGTTTGAGAAGTGAATTAAGTCAAGTTAAGTGATTTATAGAAAATGAAATACTGATTGGTTGTTAGAAATTAAAGAAATACTAATTAAGGGTTATGAACTGGAAAATATGCTGCTTTCCATTCCACCCCTTCATGTCAGACACTAATATTGGATTAATCCTTATACTTTCTTAAGGTTAGACAGGAAAAAAACCTTTGTGCCAAGAGCATATAAGACTACTACTGCCTCCCTCCTTCAGGTGTCTTATTTCCTGTCTACCTTCAGACGCGCAGCCCCCTTCGTCTTTTATTTTGGGATTTTGCTTAAGGCTTACACAGAAGTTGGAATCCCTTGTTGGCGAGGCTGCCGGATGATCCTGGTTCATGACAGGCAATGGTCAACCCCAGTATGACCTCTGGGGGAACCAAAAGGGAAGACGCTCCTGGGAAGAAAATTATGATTCTCTTTGCAAGTCAGGCTGCAGGGATGTTACCACATTACTGCACTGTACAGAGGGGATGAGATCTTCTACCAAATACACTATATTTAAATTTAGCTGTTCTTGTTTAGGAAGGTGTTAGTCCTTCTCTGTTCTTAAGAACAACAGATGCATAGGGCTATAGACTTCATCTGTGATGCCTCTTTAAACGCTATTGGTCTTTGGCTGAAACGTATCATCATCATTTCATCATTTATTTATTTATATAGCGCCAATAATTCCGCAGCGCTGTACAGAGAACTCACTCACATCAGTCTCATATCTCACATAAGTTTACAGACTTTACTGCAAAGTAGGAGGAGCAGGAGACATTTTCATGAACAAACCATTAACAATACTAGACGCAACATTTGTTTTTTTTGTCCAGAGACAGATATTGGACTGTACACACCTCCCCACACTTTTACCAATGTTTTGTTAGTATTAATAGTGTGTCCAAGGATGGAGGGAATCCAACTTATACCCTTACCTAGACAACATTATTGTGAAAGGAAAGTCCAGCAGAACAC